>NC_052506.1:373254-411157 GCF_014356525.2 Nilaparvata lugens | reverse complement strand
AAATCTAAATTATTAAATGTGGAGGGGTTAGGGGTTGATGGTTAGGTTTTTTGGATTATATTTAATAATGTTCCATAAGGTTAGGTTAGGTTTTTGCTTTGAAATTGCAATATGCTAGAGAGGGCTAGGGTCCAGGTAGAATTATGCTTTTTGATATTTCAAAGGTGGAAAGATAGGTTAGGATTTCGCTTTGAAATTGCAATATGCTGAAAGGGATTAGAGGTTTTCCAAATAGTTATGTTTATTGATGTTTCAAATGTAAAAGGGGAGGATGAGGGTTCGGTTTTTGTTTTGAAATGACAATATGCTGACTTAGCTATAGTGTTTTTAACAACTGTTATATTCTAATAATTATATTATTCAAAAGTACTCTTTCTTTTTCAAAATAAAATGTTAATATATTGATTATTATATCGAATTTGATGATAAATCATCATTGGATAATAATATCTTCATCGAATAGAATGACGATTGGCTCCAGTTACAGTGCTTGGTAACCATCATCACAAAGAACGTTACATTCAAAGAACTGACTGAATGGAACGGAAAAAAACCGTTGCTAACGCATGCGCGATACGGTGCTGTCTGAGACAGAGAGTGGTTTGTGTACTAAAGTAGATTATTATTATGAAAATTTACTGGAAATAATCAAACGCAAAAGATAAATATCTACTTCACAATATTCATTGTAGGTTCTATGTTTTGTCCTATTAATAAAATAATGAATAAGAAGGTGAGTTATTAAAATATATTTACCGTACTTCAAAATTACCTTAAAAAACAGTGTCGCTTATCAATTTGTACAATTTATTGTTTCTGATTCCACAATATATTTGGAATTTAGTTTTATCATAATTCAGATTATTATTGACTTGTCTATTTAAGGTTGTGATCATATTGATTTCGTAAGTGTGCGTTAATTTGAAATAACGCCAAAGATACGCCCAGTTCTTTCATCAAGTAATAGACAGAAAATGTTCAAATTTGGTACAGAGGTTTAGGTAGGGTCTAAACATTTTGTGATGAGGTGACTTTAATATTTCATCAAAGATACGCCCAAAATCAGCGTTTTCCCAACGTTTTTCTCAGCTTTTCTGCGTTTTCACCTTTTTCAATAATTCATGGAAAAATGCAGGCGAGCAAAGCGAGCTCGCTGATCTTATTTTTGGACGATCCAGTCGGGGGTCCAGGGGGCGGAGTCCCCTTGCCAGACGGATATGGCGAGCGAAGCGAGCCTGATGGCTAGTAGCAAAATAAAATTAGGAACTGACCTTGAAACGGCAGATCCAGGTTGTCAAAATCCTTGACAATGAAGTTGGTGTAATCTTTGCCGTACCACAGCTTAGCCGAGCCGGTAAGTCCTTCAAAGTCCTTCAAAATGGCGGATGCCGGGCCTTTCACGCCATCTTCGATAAGTCCGTCCCCTATGTCTGCTCTGGAAACGAGGAATTTCAAAGTCATCTTCTTCTATAATATTTGTCTACAATAAAATACACGAAGCATTGGATAAGCTGTTTGATGCAACATCACACCTGAACTATAGAGAGGTTCAGGTTATAATGGTATTTCATTAACATTGTTGTTGCTATCCTTGTCTATCATTCGACACAGCAGATAGCGCTATCCTTTCCTACCTCCACAATGTTGCCAGAACGTTTTTCAACAATGTAGAACATATATAGTTAACAAATTATTCAATCTCAATTATGAATAAAATTATCATTGAATAAATATATTTTCGCACGAATAATATATTATTGTTATTTTAAACAAGAATGATATTACTTTGAACAATTAATTACGACATAGCAGTCAGGTATTTATATAAATAAAAGCTATTAGCTTCTATTTTTTCATTTGAATAAAGATTCAAGAACACATCAACAACCCCGAATCAGCATTTGCTACCCACTTGATAGGAAACAATCACACCTACACAGACAGCCACAAATTTAAAAATTCTACACATCAGAAACAAAGGGCCTGAACTAAACACCTTAGAACAATTTGAAATATAACATACTAAAAGAGACCCCCACAACATCCTTAATGAGCAAACCAACTTCAAATCACACAGCCTCTTCAACCTCCTACTCCAATAATCCACAAATTCAAACATTCCCGCCACCCCCGCCGCCAACAGTTCAAAAATTCCCGCCACTCCCACAACCCACGCTGCTTACTCACCATATGTATTCAACAACGGAAGTGACAGCCAGTGTTGATGAAGGGCCCAGTGTCCGAAAGCGCTACACTAATGTGAGTAGAAGCTAATAGCTTTTATTTATAATATGAATACCTGACTGCTATGTCGTAATTAATTGTTCAAAGTGATTATTTAACAAGCAGTTCGTAATGGAATCAAACATTGAAGAGAATGATATTACATCAGATATACTTTTATCAGCTATCCTCTATAGAAGGCAGTGGCAAGGCAAAGAACCGGCGATACTGTGCTCCTTCCTTTCCTCACCGTCATTATAACGTGGACCCAACTATAGTACAATAAAGAAAGCTCTGTATTAGATGTTTGATGTATCTTCACTTCTGAACTACCAAACTTATTAAACATTGTATTTTTCATTTTCATAGCAACTAAACTAGTGGTTCTGTAAACATGAGACCTCACGCAGTATTCTCATCCACAAGTACCTGATTGAAACTATAGACCTTATGGAAATACAGCAATAGACTAACGTCTCCACACATCATCTGTGTAATCACTTGTCAGCTGATTTATGATGATAGTCTGATTTTACTCTAATATTAGCGTATGAAGGAGGCTCCTTTTTCCTTCTATATTATCCTTGAAATGCAAAATTTCCAAAAACCATGTATATACGTCGAAGCGCAATTAAAAAAGGAACGGAACATACCTGTCAAATTTCATGAAAATTTATTACCGCGTTTCGCCGTAAATGCGCAACATATAAACATTTAAACATTAAGAGAAATGCCAAACCGTCGACTTGAATCTTAGACCTCACTTTGCTCGGTCAACTAGGTTACTAAATTAGGTAACTTATTTAACTAGGTTAATTGAATCGAACATGGTAAGGTCCACGTTATCATGACAGTGTAGAAAGATAAGATAACAGCGTTGTCGATTCTCTGTTTTGCCACTACTTTCTATAGAGGATTGCTGATACCAGTATAACTGGTCTTTCTTGTTTAAAATGATCAATTATATTTTAAGCGTAAATAAAATATATTTTTCAATAATTGAATAATAAATTTCTATAACTGAGATTAAGGTCGAGCGCTTAGCTCTAGGGACAATCTAATTCCGCTAGATCGTTCCAGCTGTACTATTCATTGCTGCCCGAGCATAGCAGGCGTAAAAACCGTGCTTTAAAGGTACACATACCAGCGGCTATTATTGTGTCTATAAAGAAGTTAAGCATCAATTTATTCATCAAGAACAGCGCTACAAGTAGCTATGAATTTGAAGTCTATAGAACGAACATTGAATGTGAAAAAGGAGTTTAAAATGCATAAAAATTTATTTTTTTTAGATTTTTAAAAACAAAGTTGACGTAATTTTTGCTATATTGAAGAGGAACTTGCATATTTTTCTCAACATTTTCGACCAGTAGTTTTTGTAGGGTATGTGTACCATCTGCCTCAAAAAAGTGACTTTGAAGCCCTATTGTTAGCTAACAGAAGCTGATAAAAATATTTCAATTGCATAGATTATGTCCTACGAACCTGTCCAATGGATTAGAAAAAGAAAAGAAAATTGAAAAAAAATTATTGAATGCACAACCTTAAATATTATATCAACTATATTTCTACATGGTTGAAGAGCAATCTAGAAACGTTGCAGAGCAATAAAAGGATAGCGCTATCTGATTTGTTGAATGATAGACAAGGATAGCAACTCCAATGTCAATCAAATACTGCCATTATAAAGTGAACTCATTATAGTTTACTGATTACTTGAATCGAACAACACACACTTACGTTTGTTGAGTGATTCGACTTGAGCAGTCAGTGCCATCGTCTGTGTGACGTCATCATTAATGACGTCATCATCATCATGATGTGTCTTGTCTTTATCTCCATCTTCATCATCATTCTTCGTCTTCGTCCGATGTGAACAGGAACGTTTTCCACTCCCGTCCTCTATTGCGTACGTTTTCCTTCATCTAACGACCACAACAGAAGAATAATAGATCAAATGATTCTAGAATAATCGAATGGCTAGAGTAATTAGAGAATACTGTAGCTGAATTCAAAAAAATGGTAGAATTAATGGAACTAAACACAATATTTTTATTAGAATATAATAAAATTAATATCATCCAATACCATTTTCTATTTTACTGGAGGATATCTACATTTTATTTCTATAATCATTTCTATTAACGAGCAATTTCTGTTTATATGTTTCGATGTTTATATGTTTGTATTTCACCGGATCTCGAAAACGGCTCTAACGATTCTCACGAAATTCAGAACATAGTAGGTTTATAATATAAAAATTCGATTACCCTAGGTCTCATCCCTGGGAAAGCTCGCTGAAGGACATTAGAAGGTTAATTTTCGTGTAGTTGAGAAGTTGATATTGTGGTAATTATTCTTATTGAATGAAAAATACTAAGAAATTGTCAAAAACCATAGATTTATTGATACTTAGGAAGGCCGGTTTCGGTCATTACACCGTGGTCAATCTCTATAACTAGAAAAGTTTATCAGTTTTTAGTTTATCAGAGATTGCAATGGTGTAATAACCGAAACCGGTCTTTCTAAGTATCAAAAATCTGTGGTTTTTGACTATTTCTTAGTATTTTTCATTCAAAATAATAATTATTATCCATCTTTGGAAAAACAGTTGATAATACCTAATTATTTCGTCGTCTGTTGATGATGGAAGTTAGTGAGCGAGTTCATGTGTGTGGGATGACACAGCTGTTGAAATTTTGTAATCATTCAATCAGGTACTTAGTGCCGGTTGCAAAAAAGCCGGGTTAATTTTAATCCTAATTAATTCCAGTAGATCCATCCTTTTGAAATGGTCTTCTCTGATTTGGTTCACGTGAAATTTATCAGGATTGAAATTTAACCGGCTTTTGTGCAAACGGGCCTTTGTGAGGGAAATTTTTGCATTCCTCTGGGAATCAATCTTAATTCACTGTGATTAGATAGAAGATTTCAGTATGAACTATGAATATTATTATAATTTATTCTTTCGTAATATATTTTTTATGCTTTTGTACTACAGAGCGAAGCTCGGTCCCCGATATTAAACCTATACAAAAAAGTTAATATTTGAATTTTTAATCGCTCTTTTGCTATTTATTTATTTACCTACAAAAACTCGTAGAATAATCAATGAAGAGCCTTATTGACATCAACTGCTTAGTAATGTAATTGATGCAGGAATTTAACTTTTTCAAATACCTTTAAGAATCGAATATACAATATGATTGAAGGTTTTTATTACTAGGCACGGTTACAAGTAGACAAAATGTTATTAAATTCAGGGGGGCCCACCCATCTTAAAATAAAAAAAATCATGAGTAATTTCCGGTTTTCCAGAGTAAAATTTCAAATTTTCAGGTAGAGTATCCACGGTATTTGAGGAACAAGATACTCGTAAAGAATCTATAATGAAAATCTTCAGTTGATCTTCCATGACGAATTGCAAATAGCGTATAAAAATTTCAAATATATTGATAATTTTTGAAACTACAGTCATTTTTGAGGATTAGTACGTTCTTTTAACTACTCATGTGTGTGGAGTGTTTTAGGACAGGGTCCATTTTCAACACTCAGTGAGTAGTGAAAATCGAAAAATTCCTCACAAAAACAAACTACAGTGTCAAAGTCTCAATACATTTGAACATACATTTGCTATGAATCTGAGTCATACTTTTAATAATGAAGCCATATGTATGTATGTACAGTACCATTGACAGCCGATTCTGGCTGTAGGCGACTCTTCAAACCTTGGCGAAAGTCTTATTCCGAAGAGAATGAAGCATCAAAATACTTAATTCTGGAATGGAATTGATTTATATCATGACTAAAATATGATAATTTCGAAATAAACGTTTTTCAAACATCGGTATTATGAAGAATATCGAAGATTTTAGGTATTTCGGATTAGGCAGGTTCAAAACAGTGCCAATTAATCGTGCTAGCCATCAAGTGTTTTTTTTTAGTTTATTGTTACTGTACACTTCTTTATTAAATTAAATGAATTTATGAAAAAGTAATGAGTGATTAGAAAAATGCATGAGGAATTCACGGTATTTTTCCCGGTTAGTAAAATCATGAGGAATTTAAGGTTCTGCCGGTGTTCCGTAGGTGGCACTCTGTAAATTTCATTGCAACACTGACTTTGCATTAGCGAATTCGTTGATTTTCCTCACAGTGATAAATCGAAATAAAATCACAGTATTTTGTCTTTCTCTACTTGGTCAGTTACAAATAGGGAACTGAAGTCTCGAAGCTCATAGCATCATTGTCAGTTGTATACATTTGACTAAAATATGGTGAATCGACTGAATTATCAAAAAAGTATCAAATCTCAAGTTTAAAAGAACCATCCAAGTAGAAAAAGAAAATATTGAGTAATACCAATAATTCAATGCTAATAATTTGGAGTGAATCTCACAAAAGCTATAAGGCGTTATAGAATCAGGGGGTGATATATTAGATAGTTGTCTCTTTTCTGTATAGGGCTACTTGTAATATAATAGAAATAAGAATCTCAGTACCCTCAGTCAAGTGATATGACTTCATATCACTTGAAATGCATCATGTTGAAACATTTGGTGATAAAATAATTCAAAAAGGGTACTGAGATTTTTATTTCTTTTTATAAGATATTTGAATATATTATTTACTTTTATCTATTATCCAATAATAACCTAACTTGCGTAGCAACCTAGAGGTCCCGGGTTTAGACCCAGATATGAACCAACGTTTTTAGACAGGCCACTCCGTGTTATCGGATGGATACGTTAATTGTCGGTCCGGCTGATGAAGTCTTAAATTAAATATTTCGGCTTAATCATATATTAAAATCAGGCTAGGTGAGACCTTCCCCTAGGGGACCTCTCCACCAACAAAGCCATACCTTAGGATTTCCTTTTTACCTACCTTGGAGAGAATATTTTTTCGCTGCATTTCAGGAGTGTCTCCCTTATAGTTCTCCGGGCCTGGCTCGTTAACAACGTTTCCATCATTTCACTAGTGTTAGGTTCTGCTGGGTTATTCGTATCGTTCACTATTCTGAAACAGTCACAAATCACAACTTTATTGAAAGAGTATCAGAATATATATGATAAGCTATTATAACTTATTATTATTGTTCATTCTTAACCCACATCGCAAAGCCAGTTTGTTTTATTCAACTTTGCCATACTTATTGTTTACATCCCGGGGGAGTGCTGGTCTCCTATCGGGCGCCTCGCCCCCTGTGGGTTGGGGGAACTTTGAGTCGAACATTGTACTCAAGAATGTGTTGAAAACCCGAATTCACCAACAGTATCCCTGTCGTAGGAGGCGACTGAAAGGACCCCAAGGCAACTCCAAAAGTTGCCTTGCCTTCAAACCTACGGGATCAGCCACTACTTCCGTAAATAAAGCCGTATGCATTTGTGTGACGTCAGCACAGTTACGGCTCCTACACAATAGAAACACTAGCTGATAAAGATCAGCTGAAATCAGCCAATTTTTATTGGTGTAGGAGCCCTACCTGTGCTGACGTCACACGAATGCACTACGGCTTTGTTTACGGAGGTAGTGGATCAGCACCATCAGGGCAGTTTTCGGAGACAAAAAGAAAAACCCAAGAGACCAGAGATAGGTGAAACTCCAGGCACGAATGTGGGTCGAGGCTGATTCGAGGGTGGCCAGGTGCCCTAGAGGTAATTTGGCGGCCCCTTCTTCCGCGGTAGGACCTACAAAAAGACCAGGAGTGGAACTCACGTAGGTCATGATTTTTGGTGGAGAGACCAACCTTACCACTGCTCAAAGAAGGGCGGCTATTTAAGCAGAATTTCTTGGGAGAGGTGAGGCCCACAATGTGGGTCAAGAGGCTGAGTCAAGGGTGGCCGGGCGCCCTAGAGGCACTTGGCCGCCCCTTCCTTAGCGAAGGCCTTCAAAGAAGGCCATGAGTGGGACTCACATGATAGGTCACGAGGACTAATCAGTCTGAAGAGATTGCCAAGCATATCCACTGTATGTGGGATGACATCAATTGAAATTGATTGATAAGAATGAGAATAGGCCTATAACCATCCTCGTTAAATTAAGAATCTTGATGTAAAATTATAAGTTAATTATAAGGAAATTGATTGATAAGAATGAAAATAGGCCTATAACCATCCTCGTTAAACTAAGAATCTGATGTAAAATCAATCAGAAAATTTATTGATAATAATAAAATAGGCCTATAACCATCCTCGTTAAATTCAGAATCTTGATGTAAAATACAATCTAATCAGTTCATAATGATGATGCGTCATTCGTGTATTTCCTATCCATGTATAGGACATATTCCTTTCTTTATAATTGAGATAATAAAAAGGACTAGTGACTCACTTCATACTATCATCAGATTGACTAGACAGCTTGACCACGCCCACACTGAGTGAGTTGGTCATCTTGACCAATGAGACAATGCTACTCTGTTCGGCTGTTGTTGCTGCTGCTGCTACATTTTCTGCTAACGCTGCACTTTCCGCTGTAATAACTGCGCTGCTGTCACGATGTTTAATGCTGCCTAGATCGGTCAATCTGTAACATCAATCACATAAGTTAATGAGTCATAACATCAGTCTTAAGCTGGGTTTAAACTTAACATACACATGATGAACATATGTTTTTGTCAAGTTCCGTTCATCTAATAGAATCTATAAGAATTAAGTTATCCTATTATATTAGCAGCTTCTCTTTGTCTCAATACAGAGTAACGGCCAGCACGGTCCACAGTTATCACATAGTTATTCAAAAGTATTCTTTGAGTATCTATAGTGAGGTCCACGTTATAATGGCAGTGTATGATTTGCAATGGTGTTGCTATCCTTGTGTATCATTCAAAAAGCAGATGGCGCTATCTCTTTCACGCATTGCAAGGTTGTCACATCGTTTATCAACAATGTAGAAATTCAACAATGACAAAATAGGGTTAAGGGTTAGGTTTTATTCAGATTATATTTAATAATGTTTCATAAGGATAGGTTAGGTTTTTGCTTTGAAATTGCAATATGCTAGAAGGGGCTAGGGTCCAGGTAGAGTTATGTTTCTGTTGTTTCAAAGGTGAAAGGATAGGTTAGGGGGTTAGGATTTTGCTTTGAAATCCAAAGTATTGAATGTGAAAGAGTTAGGGGTTAGGTTATTTCAAGATATATTTAATAATGTTTCATAAGTCTAAGTTAGTTTTTGCTTTGAAATTGCAATATGCTAGAAAGGGCTAGGGTACAGGTAGAGTATGGTTTTTGATATTTCAAAGGTGAAAGATAGGTTAGGGGGTTAGGATTTTGCTTTGAATTGCAATATGCTTGGAGGATTACGGTTTTTACAAAGATTTATGTTTATTAATGTTTTAAATAAAAAAGGGAGGTTAGGGGATTAGGTTTTTGCTTTGAAATGACAATATGCTGACTTAGTTATAGTGTTTTCAACATTAGTTAAATAACAACCGTTATATTTTATTAGTTATATTATTGAAAAGTACTCTTTCTTTTATTGAATGAAATGATGATAGTATATTGATTATTATATCGAATTTAATGATAAATCATCATTGGATAATAATATCATCATCAAATGGAATGACGGCTCCAGTTACGGTGCTCGGTAACCATCATCACAAGGAACTTTACATTCAAAGATCTGACAGAATGGAACGGGAAAAACCGTTACTAACGCATGCGCGATACGGTGCTGTCTGAGACCGAGAGTGGTTTGTATTATATTAAGCGAGCAATTTCGGTAGATATGTTTATATTTTTAATATCGGGGCACCGAGCTTCGCTCGTTATTTTTATTTATTGATAAACAGAACACAATTCTCTAAAATGATCGTGTTTATATTTCACAGCTGGCTATACGTCATCTTATGAATTTCGGGGATGCGATATTTTGATTTTTCACATACTCACTTTTTTACTATCAACAGCTGTTTCAGCCAAGGATGAATTATTCTTTTAATGTCGTTCAGCGAGTTTTCCCAAGGATGAGACCTAGTGCAATCGAATCTTTATATCATAAACCTACTATGTTCCAAATTTCGTGAAAATCGTTAGAGCCGTTTTCGAGATCCGTTAAACATAAATAACCAGATATAAAAATAGCCAGGTATGAAAATAACCAGATATAAAAATAACCAGATATATAATTACAAAAATGCTCGCTTAATATAATAGGATATCTGGTTATTTAGTTCAACGGATCTCGAAAACGGCTTTAAAGATTTCCACGAAATTTGGATCATAGTAGGTTTATGATATAAAAATTCGATTGCACTAGGTCTCATCCCTTGGAAAACTCGCTGAAGGACATGAAAGGGATAACAATGATTATTCATCCTTGGAAAAACAGATGATAATTTCGTCGTCTGTCGAAACAGGAGATGCGTGTGTGGGAGGGAGACAGAATTATTTACAGCTGTGTAATCAATCAGCGAGAAATATTTTCTAGAAATTTTAATCGACTTGAGCAAAATAATCTGATTTGTTGAAATGACATGATAATCATTCTAAACTAGAGTATATCATAATTTTCGAAGTTATTCATTATTTGACAATCTTAAGTGATTAGTGAGTGTTATTTTGTTATTCAATTTGGTTTGTAGATAATCTAAATTAGAACTTTTTTGTTTTTAAATATTGGACTGAAAATTGGACCTGAATTCAAGTGTATGGAACATAACCTACTTTTTGGACTATTTATAGTGTATAAATCAAAATTCGGGGAAGAAACAGTTTTGGACTGTGCCTGTTAGTCCTTCCCCAATCATTTTGAAGAATTGTGTTCTGTTTATCAATAAATAAATAACGAGCGAAGCTCGGTGCCCCGATATTAGCACTGAAGTGCGGTATATTCTAGGATCTAGGACTACTTGAAGAGTAGTTTTGAAGTGTGTAAGATTTGTGGCGAGAATGACCTGTGGTGATGATCATCCCATCGGCCGTAGCAGAGGTCAATGCCCCCTACAAGCGCCACACTCTGATCCACCACTACCACCTTCTCGTGATGCGCCCACAGGAACACTCCCGCCTTTGTGTGGTCCGGGTGTCTTAGCACCTGCAACACGCGTATGTACAATGTATGTAGCAACAAATGTATTTCTACTAGCCAAACTATATCAGATTAAAGGTTCTTTAATAGTCTTAAAAGTCACACTTAACTATGAAATTAAAATGTATAGCACAAAATTATTGATGAATATCAATCATTATGGATATTTTATTATTATTAACTATCAGGTAGCCCGTGCTCCGCAAGGGTCTCATTAAAACTTATTATTATTTATTTATCACATTGTGTACAAATACTTGAGATGAGGAAAGGCACAACAGGGTCATACCCAAAACTGTCCCATTTCCAATTTATACTATACTGTCCAAATCAAAATGTTGGTTATGTCACTTTCACTTTTCAAAATACAATTTACGCTCTTCAATACTCTGATAAACGAGAAATATTACCGTATATAAATTATATTAAATTATTTAACGAAAATCCAAATTAAATGCTGTAATTCACCCCGAAGACTTCTGCTACTGCAAATATTGACAACAGGGTAAACAGCTAGATGGAAATTCGATGAGCGCTACTATTCAAAAATTATCTGTCAGTGTTGTACCCTGTTGTCAATATTGCAGAAGCAGAAGTCTTCGGGGTGAATTAGAGCATTTAATTCGGATTTCATTTAATAATTAATTCATTAGCATTTGAATAATTGTAATATCTCAGTAATTTCCATCTGTAGACTGGCTGGCCGCTATGGCTTCGTATAAAATGAGCGCTGCTATCCAGAGATTGTCAGTTTAGTGTAAGGGTAAGCATTCCTGACCGGCAATTAGGAGGTACTGGGTTCGATTCCCGGACTCACAAATAATGTTTGAATAGTAGACTCATCAAATTTACATCTAGCTGTTTACCCTGTTGTCAATATTTGCAGTAGCAGGAGTCTTCGGGGTGAATTACAGCATTCATTTAGATTTTCGTTTAATAATATAATAATAATAGATTAATTAGCATTTGAATAATTGTAATATCTCAGTAATTTCCATCTCTAATTGAAAACTTGACGTACTGAAATCTTGAATAATTTAAAATGGGCCTATAACCATCCTCGATGAATTAAGAATCTATATGCAAAATTTTTAGTTAAATAAGTCCAGTAGTTGAGACGTGATGAATCACGTCAATCGTGAATTTCCTATCCCGTACGTGTATAAGTCACTTTTTTCTTTTATCATATTATAGATAATTTGTAATAACATTTGAATTTAAAATAAGTAAAATTAAATATTCTGTCACTATATAATAAAAAAATTAAATTCATATCACCAATTAATATACATTGTTTTACTAGTTTACAAGATTGCATTTCATAGCTGAAGACTTGATAACACTTGATAATACCTGAATAATAAACGGGTTTGTTACCTTGACATTTTCGGGATGACACTTTGCAATAGTCTGCTTGCTGTAGAAGCTGTTGATACCCAGAGCGATTTCAACTTCTTTGTAGAGCAGAAGAAAGATTTTAACTCCAGCTTCCTGTAACAAACAGAATTTTACACGAGAATAATATATTGATCAAGAAATTCAATATCGATACTACAATATTTATATGCTACAATATAAATATTCATATAAAATCTACTAGTTGTACTCAGTATAGCGCTGATCCTATGTACTATGAGGTAAATAAGAAATTTAGGATCGGTTTCTAGGACACTTATTTAATGTAATGAGCCATTAAATCTATAGGTTTTTTGATCCTTTGAATTTGAAGTATCCTAGGGACCGGGCCTAAATAGATATGTCTGTATGATGGGCCCCTAAGCCAGAATTCATATCACAATCTACATGAATGAAGCAGTATAAAGCTTCGTTTACACCGGAGTTAATAACAAAAAGTTATTAACTTGACTGAATCGTCAAAAATTTCTTTTGACAAAAGCTAATAACTCATGTTTCTAACAGAAAATTCCTTGTTATTAACAAGATCTTGTTATCAATATAATTGACTTCCATATGATTTCATTTAACGAGAGTATTCATATGATATAACAGCCGGAATAAAAAGCAAAAAATTGTCTTCAAATTTGAATTGAAACATGTGTGTGATCATTAACATAATGATCTTCATCTGATCTGATGTAAATGAATTATAATGCGTTTACACCAGAGTCTAAAACAAAAGTTTACAACATATTTACAATTTTATTATTTATTTATTTACAATGCAAATGACACTGATGTAATAACATTGAAAGATGAAATAATAAGGTAGTCCTAGTGCTATTTTTCTTCCAAATTTATAAGTGACAAAGTACAAGATAAGGTTAGAATTTCACGTGTACAATTTTTATAAAATTTTAGTCCAAAATAAACATTAAAACTATAAATAAGTTGATAACATTTTTTTTGGCTGCTAGTTTTGTTATCAACAAAAGTTAATAGCTTTGTCATGTGTTTTGTCTGCAGCTGTAGTTATTAGGGAACAGCTGTAGTTGTAGGGTAGGGATGCTGGGCGAGGGGGTTACGGGGAAGATAGTAAGCTGTTATTAACAAAAGTTGATGCGATAAAAGAGGCTTTTGTTATTAACATAACACATTTTCTTTGATCTTTACCGACTCTCGATGGATAACATAAATCTTGTTAATAACAAGGAATTTTCTGTTGAAAACCCGAGTTATCAACTTTTTTCTAGAGATTTTTTGTCGATTCAGTCAAGTTGACAACTTTTTATTAATAACTCATGTTATCAACTCCGGTGTAAACGCAACTCAACATGATGTTATTGACTTTTGTAATTAACATCAGTTGATAACAGATATTTTAAAAAACTTGTGTTATTAACTCCGGTGTAAACGCAGCTTAAGTTTGTAGCGTGAATATTGATGTTGTGGAACTTCATAAAATAAATTATTCCATAATTTAAGAGACTTGAAATGTTGTCAAATGTCAGCTGTAACTTACAGCTGATGATGTGTGAGCAAACACGAAAGCATGCTCCTGTGAAATACTAATTTTTATTAAAATAAAGTGGATTTTTTGACAAAATCTCAAGTCTCTTTAATTCAGTATAATTTTATTCAATTTATTTTTCATTCTATTGGACTCACCGCTTTCCGTCGTATGATATGGTCCAGCCTCCAGTAATCGCCGTGCAGCGCAGGTCGCTTCATGTGTATCTCGGGACTCAGCCACCAGTCGGCGATGTAGATTTCCTCCCTGGCTGCCTCCATGGCATCGGCCACAGCCGCCATGTAGCTGCGTCCGTCCACCAGCCACGCGGCCCGCGACACCTCCGCGTCACGCACCGGCGCAAACGACGTGTACCGGCACTGGCTCGAGAAACCTGTCGAGTCAGCAATCACAAAATTGTTACAAGTTATTGAAGGATTGAACAATGACAGAATTATTGCAAATTCGTCTGTTGAAGGATAGAACAACATTCAGACTAATCTATTGAGAAGGATAAGCAGAGTACAATATTCAACAAGTATTGCAATTCAATCTATAAATAATTGTTGACTTAATTATTCATTCAGCCATCAAACCAAGTTTGTAAAACAAGACCAGCCACTTACAAAATGTTCAACGAAGATTTTCGTCTGAGAGAACAGTTTTATAGAACAGCTGGAATGCAAGAGCACACAATTTACATGGAATGGATATAGGCTTATTCTCATTGATATAAACTAAATTTGATAGCAAATATCGGGGACCGAGCTTCGCTCTGAAGTACAAAAGCATAACAAATTTATTACAAAAGAAGAAATTATAATAACATTCATACAGAAATGTTCTTATCTAATCACAGTAAATTAAGATTTATTTCCAGAAAAATGCAAAAATTTCCCTCACAAAAACCCAGTTGCACAAAAGCCGGTTAAATTTTAATCTTGATTGACTTCATGTGAACCAAATCAGAGAAGACCATTTCAAAAAGATGGATGTACTGGAATTAATCAGGATTGAAAATAGCCGGGCTTTTTTGCAACCGGCACTAAGTACCTGATTGAATGATTACAAAAGTTCAACAGCTGAGTTATAATTTTGACACAGTCCCACACACATGAACTCGCGCTCACTCACTTCCATCACCAAAAGACGACGAAATAATTATTATCAGCTGTTTTCCCAAGGATGAATAATAATCATCCTTTTAATGTCCTTCAGCGAGTTTTCTCAGGGATGAGACCTAGTGCAATCGAATATAATAAACCTACTATGATCTGAATTTCGTGAGAAACGTTTTCGAGATCCGGTGCAATACAAACATCTAAACATCCAAACATATAAACAGATAAACAGAAGTTGCTCGTTTAATAGTATAGGATTAATTAATTTAATGTATTCTCAATTAATTTGCATTTAATAATAAAAACAAATTTTTTTAATAAAGTTTACGCAGCAATAAAAGCCCAAGTAAACAGCTTTCTCCAAGTGACTTTGGAAATTGGTAGCACTTCCGGCTCATGGTTGAAAGGTTTAGGGTTCGAGACCAATCAAACTCATTTTATTTTTTTCTGAGAATTTCAACTCTGATGAAGATAATGAATGTAATTTTGTTAAAATAATGAATAATTATTATATTTTTTATGTTCCTGGACATAAGGAGATTGCATTTTACAACAAAATTTTTCCCCAGTGCAAAGTACGGGTTACCTGCCAGTATAAGAATAAAGCTTACCAATTTTATGAGCTGAATCTTTTATGTAAGCCATCCATTCTCGGGTCGTTCGCCTTGTGGGACATTTTATCGTTATTTGCCTGTAAAAATACAAAATCACAATTTGAAATGCCTTTTGAATTTATTTATTTATCTCAAGTTGTATAATCATAACTTTTGAAACGGCCCAACCGGTTTTGGTATTGCCCAAAACTGTTCTAATTTCAATTTATACAACATTCCAAATCTAGGTGTCACAAAAGCTTTACCATTTTAGCTGGCTACTGAAGATCTCAGTAGTGACTACAAAGGAATATTATCCCATCTGATAATTTTTGAAGGGGCGTTTACATTTGTCAAGTTTACTTGAATTCAAGTATAAAATTAATGTATTTTGCAATCATGTTGAAGGGTTCGTCTGTTTTTCCTCTTCCAAGATAATTTAATGATAGGTGATGTACAATAATATATAAATAACTTAATCATGAATGAAACATTCCATGAGAATGTCCCTTTACTGAAGGGGTGTTTACATATTTGTCAAGTTTTGAATTCAAGTTTCCTTGACATTTCAGTCAATCATTTCATGAATGATTTTGCAAACTTGAAGTCAAGTTTACATGATAGAAACTTGAATACACCATATACCAATGTGGACCCTTCTTCAAGTTTAGAAGATGTTGAACCAACTACAAATGTTTGATTTTTGGATTCAACTTGAATCTTGAAGGTACAATCCAACCTGCATATGGGAAAATGGTTGAAAACAGTTGACAGTCAATGCAGATTGTACAAAAACGATTAAATTCAAAAGTATGATGGAAGAAAAGTATGAAAAGTAAGGAGAAAACTTTGAGATTAATTGCATTTTAGTGGAAATTAGTGAAGAATTGGAAAGTCGCACATAACCTTTATTTGGACAATTTATTTTATGAAATTGGGATGAAAAGAAGTTTTGGACTGTAGTCTGTTTCTTTGTCCTTAAGTTGATTGTAAATTATAAATAAATAATTTTCTAGTGTTCAATCATATTATACTTTTTAGGTCATGAAATCTTGAATTCAAGTGAACTTTACTTCAAGTTTTCAAAATCACCCATTTAACTCAAACGTTAAATGATTTGAATTCAGGTGAACTTAACTTAAATTTTTCAAATTCATCAATTCAACTCAAATTTAAAATAATTTGAATTCAAGTGAACTTGACTTGAAGTTTTCAAATTCACCAATTCAACTCAAACGTTAAATAATTTGAATTCAGGTGAACTTAACTTGAATTTTTCAAATTCATCAATTCAACTCAAATTTAAAATAATTTGAATTCAAGTGAACTTGACTTGAAGTTTTCAAATTCACCAATTCAACTCAAATGTTAAATAATTTGAATTCAAGTGAACTTGACTTAAAGTTTTCAAATTCACCAATTCAACTCAAATTTAAAATAGAACTTGAATTCAAGTAGACTTGACTAATTTAAACCCTACTTTACCTGCAAGCGTTGGTGATATGCAATCCTCGCCTCAGCCCCGTAGAGAAAAGACCCGAGCTGACTTCAAACGCTGCGTCAAATAGCATGACGCATCGCAGACGGCCGTCACGCGGACGGACGTATGCCACACACGAGTCCTTCACTAGCAGCCACCGGTTGCGCCACGCGCCGCATACGTCACCGCATACAAACTGGCATCTGTAATAAATTGCAAATTGATGTGGAAAATGCATTATTTCAATAGCAAACGAAATTCAATAAAAACGCCTAGTTAGGCCTATACAATAGAAGACAAAATCGGCATCCAATCTCCGTTCTTCTTCCGTCATTCTTTATACAGAATGGGTTCATCACTTCTATTTGAATTTTAAAATGAAGATTAGAAAGCAATAATACAGAGTGTTCCATGAAAAGTGTAACAGCCGAAAAACACCGATTCTACATGAAATTTTTCAACAAAAAGGTCCAGTATCGAATAGACTAGCATCAAAAAAAGATATAAAGAAAATAAAAATCTCAGTACCCTTTTTTGAAAATTTTATCACAACATGTTTCGGAATTTATGCCATTTTCAAGTGATATCCCTATCCTTTACAAGTAGCCCTATACAGAAAAAGATATCATTAAAAACATTAAAATTTTAACATTCATATACAAAGTTAGACTAGATACATTTTTAACATGGTGAATATAATATTAAAAAACTAATAAATAATAGTCCAGTAGAATTCTTTATAACGACCTCAGTTTTCGAGGTAAATCGATTTTTCAATATTTAAGAAAAAACATGAATAACTGGAAAACTATCAGTCAAACTCCAATTCCAAGGATATGGTTGGAAAGAGGAAGAAATTTACAATAAAATTAACGTAACTTGTTCGTCTGTTTGACATTTTTGAATTTTTTATGAGCGATCAATCTGTTTGAGATTTGGCTTTGAACTCGACGAATGAACTTTTTTCAACATTGAAAAGTTCAAAGCCTGAAACAAAGAAACAAATTATATGAACCTTATTGGAAATTTATTTCTCTTTCCTACCATATCCTTAGAATTCGAATTTGACTGATAGTTTTCTAGTTATTGAGGTTCACAAAAGTATCGAAAAATCTATGATACAGTATCTCGAAAACTAAGGTCGATATAAGAAATTTATTCTTAGTATAGATTTAACAGGTAATTCAGGTTTCATTTCTCTCTAATTTTATATCAGTTACTCAATCTCATGTTTTATTTCAGCTATTCATAATCTCTCTATTGATCCATCTATGAAATCAACACAAATAGAAACGTTTGTACTGTATTTCTTTTCAATTGAAGCATTATCGAATTTTTTAAAGCATATTTTTAAACGTGAATTTTTTTATTTTTTTCTCTATTACTGTATAAAACCAGGAAACAACCAATGTACAAATTTATTCAAGCATAACTAACTGATTGTAACTCTCACCAGCGGAAAGGCTTAATTCCTTTTGCTGGTGATGCCAAATTACACATGAAAAGTATCTAATTATGATTTTGGTATTATTTATACTTTTTATTTTATACTTTTGATTATAAAATTATGTATTCTCTTCAATTTGTTTTGAATATGTATTTATTGTATGGCAAATAAATGATTTGATTTGAAATTATTTTATTATCATTCATCCCCTCATGGGAATCCCCACCTGGGCATAAAATACTCGTGGAGAGTTGCCTTTGAAAATAAATAAATTTTACTAGACAATTTTTGTTGCAAATTTCATGTAGATCACGATTATACATTAGTCTTGTGAGTTTAAATATTATTTTGTAATGTTATAGATTTTATTGTGATTCATTTGTACGAAGAACAAAAGAAATTTGAAAAATGTGAATCGCCACCTGACACAGAGCGCGGCGTCCATGAGTCCGCACAGGTTGCACTGAGCACTGGCTGCAGGTCGCGTACTGCGCGTGCGCTTCAAAATGGCCCCCTCCTTGCCCTTGCCACCCATGCCCCCCAGACCCGCCACAAACGACAGCTCGCTCACCTCCAGGAACGCCAACTGATCACAACACAACACATCAATATTAGAGAATAAAATTAAGCTAGCAATCAAAATTAAAACATACATCACAATTCCACATCGAGAAAACTAGGAGTAAATTATTATCAAATAAAATTTAAAGTTTAATAGAAAATACACTAACGGCCGGTAAGATACTCGGTTAAAACGGAAAAATGTCAATGTTTGTTTAAACCCCGTATGAAACACATCATGATAAATGCAGCCATATCTACAAGTGAACATTGTTAGAGTTAAACCTGGGTTGATGCATGTGGCCCTCAGTCTCAAACAAACCAATCTCAATAGGCTATAGGTAATCACACATAAAGGTGCGTACAGATATACACTAAGACGCGAACATGAGCAATTCACTTCTAATCAGCTGACTATATCTGTATTTTTACAGAAACGGTATAACATAAAGATATAAAAAGCTTGGCATCAGCTGATTAAAAGTGAGTAACTCATGTTCGCGGCGCGTAAATCTGTACACACCTTAATACAGTAATAACTGTGGAATGTGATGCCAAGCTTTTTATATCTGTATCTTACCGTTTCTTTAAAAATACAGATATAATCAGCTGATTAAAAGTGAATTGCTCATGTTCGCGGCACGTATATCTGTACGCACCTTTAGATTGGAACAGATGCCATTTCTAGTCAAGACAAATTGATTTAAAATCAATACAAACACCTTGGTATGAACATAAATACTGAACATGAATAGTGTTCATTATCATTATATGTTTGTTGTTTACTATTGTACGTTGAAGTTTAGTTAGATACATTTGAAAGTGGACTCGTTTACAATTTTTGCTCATATTTTTTCTCTCTTTTTTCCTACCTTCTTCTCTAATTCTGCCCTTTTCCGCTCCTCTTCATCATTCATTCCTTACTTTTATACCCACTACCTGCCTATTACATGGGAAACCATAGTTGGCTAGGTATTTTTCCACCTTTCTTTCTTTTCAGCACACCCCACCATGAAGCCTGTTTTTGTATTTTATTAGAATTTTATTTTTGATTGTAATTTTTCGTATTTTGATTTTGTATGTAGGTTATATTGTGTTGAATTGTATAAAATTACTGAAGTTTAGTTCTATTTTCGTCAAAAACACTAAAAATCAAGAATTGCTTGATAGTATTTGACATGTCAGAGTAGTATATCCAAATATAAAATTACATATTTCTGAGTGTACACTCACAAGTCACCTTGAAGAGAGCTTGACTTTTAACTTTCAATCTTTAAATTTGAAGTTGAATGTTTCATTCAGGCTCGATTTTTGAAGAGGATTTAAAGTGTAAACATCTGGTGTGGCGCACTCACATAACTTTCCTTGCCGTTATAAAAATTGATCACGTGACGCAAGTGTTCCCGCGCATCCCAAGTCTACTATTCAAAGATTTGAGCCAACTGGTAACAGGGCAATAACTCTTGAGACACACGAGGTCTGCTATCTCTTCATAGTAAATCATTAATTTAATAGAATCAACAGTTGCCAACAGTTGGCAATTGGATAATCACATTTTCTCGAATTTCGAGCTCATTTTTAATTTTAGGTGAAAATGTTACTGAACATAAATTGTAGAGATTCTCATGCTCAATCTTTTCCACTTGAAAGTTTTTGTTTAAATTGTATCTGAAGCCTGATAATTGAGAATCTAAAATCAAACCTTGCATAGATGGGGCGGAGCTCCTGAAATTTTTACAGATATGGGACTTGTGGCAGTTGATAGAGCTTATCATGACTATTTTAGATATAAATTCAATCAAAATCAATGGAGCCGTTTTCGAGAAAATCGCGAAAAACTCTGTTTTTGACAACATTTTATCCATTTCAGCCGCCATCGTGGATAGCATTTGATCGAAATTGTTCGTGTCGGATCCTTATAGTGTAAGGACCTTACGTTCCAAATTTCAAGTCATTCCGTTAATTGGGAGATGAGATATCGTTATGTTCAAAGGCACGCACACAAACACACACATACAGACCAATACCCAAAAACCACTTTTTTGGACTAAGGGGACCTTGAAACGAATAGAAATTTAGAAATTGGGGTACCTTAATTTTTTTCGTAAAGCAATACTTTCCTTACCTATGGTTATAGGGCAAGGAAAGTAAAAATGAAGTTTTTGAATGTTTAAATCGTTGAAAATGCGATTTTTTAATGTAAAAATAAACAAACCGTTTCATGATGATTCCTGTACAACGGAATCCTCAGCAACGCTTTCAAATATTCCTGCAGTTCTTGGATTCTGGATTCGATCTGCTCCTCAGGTATGAGACCATCTGGTTTAGCAGGAAACCTACACAAAAATCAAATCATCAGAACAAATGATAGAAATTCATTCTCAAACATGGACTTGATTGACAACCAATGAGAAAACTTCAAAATCTAGCTTGAAGTAATAGAAATTCAATTAAATTCAATCTACAGATGGAAATTACTGAGATATTGCAATTATTCAAATGCTAATGAATTAATTATTATTAAACGAAAATACCAAATTAAATGCTGTAATTCACCCCGAAGACTTCTGCTACTGCGAATATTGACAACAGGGTAAACAGCTATAGTGAGGTTCAAGTTATAATGGCGTGGAGAAAGATAGGAAAACAACGTTGCCGATCCTCAGTCTTGTCAATGCCTTCTATAGACGGTAGCTGATACCAAATACTACTGCAAATATTGACAACAGGGTAAACAGCTAAAGTGAGGGCCACGTTATAATGGCAGTGGAGAAAGATAGGAGAACAACGTTGCCGATCCTCAGTCTTGTCAATGCCTTCTATAGACGGTAGCTGATACCAAATACTACTGCAAATATTGACAACAGGGTGAACAGCTAGATAGAAATTCGATGAACGCTACCTACTATTCAAAAATTATTTTATATTTCAAAAATTATAAAAAAATATTCCCGGGCTGACAAATAATTTTTGAATAGTAGCGCTCATCGAATTTCCATCTAGCTGTTTACCCTGTTGTCAATATTTGCAGTAGCAGAATTCTTCGGGGTGAATTACAGCATTTAATTTGGATTTTAGTTTAATAATAATAAATCATACCTTTTTTTCCATATCAGAAGATATTCTAAAAAATATTAGAATGGAGAGAATCAAGTAAAATATTCTTCAAAAAGTGGAAGAAATGGAGCCTTGCGATAGGAAATGTCAATAAAAATATAACAAGCAGTCAATAAACATTTTTTATCATATCTAATTTTTAAAGCCAACACTGCTATCATACATGATGTATCTATTAACAATCATAACAAACATAATTATAATAAACATGTAATGTTTATTTAATGTATAAAATGTAATTATAAAAAAACATAATAGATAGCTTTTTAATGAATAACTTATAGCTTGAATATTCAGTTTTTGCTGAACTAACAGTTGGAGTTTTTGAACCTTTCAAAAACTCCATCACCTATTCAGAGTTTCCGAGCACCTTTCTATCTACCAAGCATCCACGAACAGATTCGAAAATGTCGTTATTTAATTCAAATCAAAAATCAAATCAAATCAAATTTATTGCCATAAAAAACAAAATACAATTTCGTTAAAAATTCTTAACAAACGATTATTATGAATAAGAATACATTTTTTTTCTTTAACAAAACAATATTCGCCATGGCACCACCAGCAAAAGTAAAACTTAACTGATTATCTATTTGAATTACCTAGGCAGACCACCAGCGGAACGTTTTGTTCTGTTGAGGTCATGCTTGAAACTGGTCCGCCTCTCTCGATGTGTCTTTGTTGGGAAAGGAATGTTCAGGGTGGCACTGAAATCAAGTAACATAAAAAAGTTGAAAACTAGTAGTTCTGTGAACAGTAGTTCTAGTTGATTCAGTTGAATCACAATTCACAGTTGAATCATAATTTAATCTTATAGTCTTATTTGTTTAAAACTGTTATTTGTTTTCTCCAAGATCAAAAACTCACTTATGTTAATAAACTCAGATCACGTTTGAATTTGTATCCCATATGATAATTTATCCAATTCCGTGATAATCTTTCCATTTGATAAAAATATTTCTCAACTATTTTAAAATTATATTTTATCAATCAAGCATATTATAATTTCTTCAGCATTATTTACTTCATTTAATAATAATTTTCCTAATCACCTATTATTTTTTTTAAATGTGAGAATATTGATACTGATGGGCACGCAACATAAAAAATATTGAAACCCTACCTTATAGAAATAGACACGGCCAGACATCTGTGTAATGCATGCAATGAATAATCCACTTTATCAGCTGATTGATTATGAATAATTCTATAGTCTGATCAACCCTATCTACAAAGTAGATATATAGTGATATCAGAGTATGTAGGAATTCCTTTTCTTTTCATATTATCCTTAATTTAAAAAAAACTTGTGTATACATCGACGCGCAGTTGAAAAATGAATATTCCTGCCAAATCTCATCGAATTCTATCAACGAGTTTGGCCGTAATCGCGTTACATACAGACAGACAAAAGAAAATCCGAGTTAATACCTCACTACGTTCGGTCAAATATTGTGGAAAATGAAAATATATATGAAAAGAGTACTATGATTTCTAATTTTTATGTAAAAGATAGAGAAGTATTTTTGGAAAACAAATGTATCAATTGTATTACATGATAATTAATCCAAGTTGTTTCTAGTTCATGAGAGATTGGGCTACATTTTTGAAAGAAATGAATAAATGTATTTCTCATGAAATTTATTCAAGTTGTCTTTTATTCATTGAGAAGATTAGGCTGTATTTTTCGAATGAATTGATGGATGTATTTCTTGAGAAATTACTTAAAGTTTTTTCCAGTTGATCCGAGGGTTAAAGTGCCCATCTCTTAGCTCCAGTCACTCTAGAATTTTTGTATTAGTTGTGTGAAAACTCAAAATTACAGATAATTACTGAGTTTTGAGAATGATTCATTGTTCTGAACACATCTAAAATTGTAGGTCCAATCATTATTAATTCTATTACCCTATTATTCTATAATTTGCTGTATTGTAAGCTATTGTATATAAGTGTATAAGCCAGTATATATTGTAATCTACATAAATAAAGTACTAAATCCATCTCTCTCTCTCTCTCTCTCTCTCTCTCTCTCTCTCGGTACTCTCATTGGAAGGATGACTGCCTAGGTTCAGCTCCACTATTTGCTGCTGAAATGTAGGAGTAAATTTATTTTCTTTGAAGAATTACAATAAAAATCTTACCGGTATATTTTCAGCTGACTGTGCAGTAATTGGAAATGCTTGTATCTCTTCTTAATGGTCCAAGAGAAAGAGCCGTGAACCAGTTCGATTGTATATCTGCCAAAAAATAATAAAATAATTGTTGTAAAGATAAAGAAGATTGATAACATAGCGAAATATAAGGTTAATTAAATTACACATTACATTACTGTAAAAACGAATAATCACACCCTAAAATGACAAAATTTGATTAATTTTCAATACTCAATTCCACAATGGTAAATTTTCAAAAACTTTACCAGGCAAACTGGAATTTAGGCTTATAAACCTTAGAAGGATATAGCTGACAGTAATAAGTGTAACACACACTGGTCATCACCTCGTTCTTTGCTTATCTAGTGTGCAGTGCATTCAACCTACTGTCATCTGTTCCGTTTCACACTTCTAAATTTATAAGATGCAGGTCTGTTCTCATTGGATTGTGAGCACGCTGAATAGAATAGAATAGAATAGAATAGAATCTTTATTGCAGCAATATATGAAGTCTTCAGATACAAGTGTCAAATAATACAACATGATACAAAATACAAATATATTACATCAGTAAGTTACACTATCAGTACCCTATGATAATATGTCACCTGATTTTTAACTTATAACCGAATATTCCTAGTTAATGTATAAAAATCTTCAATCTTGTTTAAAGGGTTAGTGCTAAGAAGCGTTTCATATGATTTTTAAAAGTTCCATTCTCCATATTTGTAAGATCTTCAGGAAGTGAATTGAACAATTTTATTGATAGAAATAGAAGTGTTTTTTGTGTACTAGAATAGGTATACCGATAAGTAGTCAAATTACCCCTATTCCTAGTGTTATGGCTATGAACTACCCCCTGCTCCACAAACTTCTCCTTAACATAAATAAGGCTCTGTGAACAAATATTGAAGGGAGAGTCAATATTCCCAGAATTTTAAAATGCTCATCACACTGTGCTCGCTCAGAAAGCCCACAAATCAGTCTGATAGCCTTTCTCTGTATTCTAAAAAGTCTACCACTGTAAGCTCTGGAACCCCAAAGTATGGTGCCATATGACAAATGAGAATTGATGTGTGCGTAATAAATCACCTTTAAAACATCCTGACTGACATATGACCTCAGTTTTCTAATTAAGAAGACTCCCTTATTCAGCTTGCTAGTGACAATGTCAATATGCTGGGACCAACTAAGGCAAGTGTCAAGTGTGAAGCCCAGAAACTTTGCCTCTTTCTCCTAATTCATAGTCAGTCTTCTATTATAACTGATAGTCAAGTTCTGAACTTTATCAGAGTTGACAGATAATAAATATAATATAAATATAATTTACATTGCTGTCGGTCAGTTTTCAGGCTACCATAATAAGATACATGATCACATTGAAGAATCGTTTTAAAGTTCATAATTAATCAATTTTATTAATAAAATAACCATAGTTATTTTGATATTTTTATTAATATAAACGAATCTAGTTGTAATACAGTTCGTTCCTTATCAATTAATTTTTTATTGATTGATACAATAAGTACATCATCAAAATGATAGTGAGAGAAAAAATAAGGTAACCTTGTGCTATTCCTCTCCCAAATTTAGATAAAGTCACACATAACAAAATAGGTAAAGTGCTGGTTGCACAACAGCCGGTTAAATTTTAACTGTGATTAATTCCACGAGAACCAATCAGAGAAACCATATTTACACGCCTTCTCTCATTGGTTCTCGTGGAACTAATCACAGTTAAAATTTAACAGGCTTTTGTGCAACCGGACCTAGTGTTCACTTCAAAAAATTTTTCAGTCCTTAATTATTTTCACAACTGTTTCAACAGCTTTGTCGTTGAAAATGAAAAGGTCCAGTCTTGTGCATGCTGAGCAAGTCAACATATTGACAGGTTGTCATCTCACTGGATACCTCCACAGTCGCTGTGATATCACCAGAAATACAACAATGAGATTTCAATGCAACGTTTGCACTTTGTTTTTAATGATTAGTACTTTTATAAATGAATGAATAGATGAATAATGATGACTTACAAGTACGGATTGAGTATGTGATGAATAATGATGACTTACAAGTACGGATTCAGTATGTGGATGAATAATGAAGACTTACAAGTACGGATTGAGTATGTGGATGAATAATTATGACTTACAAGTACGGATGAGTATGTGGATGAATAATGATGACTTACAAGTACGGATTGAGTATGTGGATGAATAATGATGACTTAAAAGTACGGATTCAGTATGTGGATGAATAATGAGACTTACAAGTACGGATTGAGTATGTGGATGAATAATTATGACTTACAAGTACGGATGAGTATGTGGATGAATAATGATGACTTAAGTACGGATTGAGTATGTGGATGAATATGATGACTTAAAAGTACGGATTGAGTATGTGGATGAATAATGATGACTTACAAGTACGGATTGAGTATGTGGATGAATAATGATGACTTACAAGTACGGATTGAGTAGTGGATGAATAATGATGACTACAAGTACGGATTGAGTATGTGGATGAATAATGATGACTTACAAGTACGGATTGAGTATGTGGATGAATAATGATGACTTACAAGTACGGATTGAGTATGTGGATGAATAATGATGACTTACAAGTACGGATTGAGTATGTGGATGAATAATGATGACTTACAAGTACGGATTGAGTATGTGGATGAATAATGATGACTTACAAGTACGGATTGAGTATGTGGATGAATAATGATGACTTAAGTACGGATTGAGTATGTGGATGAATAATGATGACTTACAAGTACGGATTGAGTATGTGGATGAATAATGATGACTTACAAGTACGGATTGAGTATGTGGATGAATAATGATGACTTACAAGTACGGATTGAGTATGTGGATGAATAATGATGACTTACAAGTAAGGATTGAGTATGTGCGAGGTGACACTGCGTTCATGGTCGATTATTTGTAGTTCGATCCTTTGATTCGGGATGAAAACTTTCCGAACGGGTGCTTTAAATTTCACTGGAGTGTTATGGATTGTCTTGAATGGTAACGCTGTGACTGGTTCTGAAACGTGAAACTATAGAATTAAAAGAAGAGCTCAGGAATAAATTTGCATTAATATCATGTGAAATGACAATACAGTACAATTGGTTACACATAAAAAGAATAGCAGTTTGTCAGAGATTGACAATGGTGTAATAACCGAAACCGGTCTTTCTAAGTATCAATAAATCTGTGGTTTTTGACAATTTCTTAGTTGACGGAGCGAATTGAGGTGTAAGATTCAAGTCGACGGTTAGGCATTTCTCTTAATTTTTAAATGTTTATATGTTGCGCATTTACGGGGAAACGCGGTAATAGATTTTCATGAAATTTGACTGGTATGTTCCTTTTTAAATTGCGCGTCGACGTATATACAAGGTTTTTGGAAATTTTGCATTTCAAGGATAATTGACCGAGCGAAGTGAGGTCTAAGATTAAAGTCGACGGTTTGGCATTTCTCTTAATTTTTAAATGTTTATATGTTGCGCATTTACGGGGAAACGCGGTAATAGATTTTCATGAAATTTGACTGGTATGTTCCTTTTTAAATTGCGCGTCGACGTATATACAAGGTTTTTGGAAATTTTGCATTTCAAGGATAATTGACCGAGCGAAGTGAGGTCTAAGATTAAAGTCGACGGTTTGGCATTTCTCTTAATTTTTAAATGTTTATATGTTGCGCATTTACGGGGAAACGCGGTAATAGATTTTCATGAAATTTGACAAGTATGTCCCTTTTTAAATTGCGCGTCGACGTATGTACAAGGTTTTTGGATTTTTTTTGGAAATTTTGCATTTTAAGGATAATATAAAAGGAAGAAGAAGCCTCCTTCATACGCCAAAATTACCGTAGAAATCAGACTATAGAATTATTCATCATAAATCAGCTGTCTAGTAAACTATAATACTACGCATTCAAAAACATCGAACATTTTGAGAATGTATCTTTCCATCAACGTTGTAGACAGTTGCAGCCAGACCTGATAACAGCGCTCACACTCACATTCCGGGACGACACATCACGGTACGATAGGACAGAAAGCTCTATGTTTATTTAGGATTTTTTCTAGACATTTTAAATTGATAAATTATTCATTAATTTTTGAGAAAACATAACAAGAGGTCAATGTAACTTACTGAGCGCGAGGTCTACTGTTCACAGAGCTACTAGTATTTTTATTTAATATGAATAATTACCACAGTATCAACTTCTCAACTACAAAAAAAAACATAAAAAGAAGCTCACTTTGGTTTTAGAAGAAGCTATCTGATGCTGTTGATCTTTTGCTTCATAGTATCTATGACTGTCTTTTTTCGTTAGGGCTACTTGAATAGAAATAAAAATAAAAATCCAAGTACCGTTTTTTAAAAGTAAACAATTTTAAAAAGGGTCCTTATATGTTTATTCTTTTTTTCTATCTATGACTGCTTTCAGTCATTTATACTTGCTATATTGCTGTCACATCAAGTGACCTAAGCAAGGCCTTTGACATATTGGATCACACAATCTTTCCTATTAACTTAAGCTTTATGCTGTTGCTGGGGCACCTCTGAAGCTGATTCAACCTTACCTGGGGGATTCATCCAGGCTTTCCTAGCTACAGAACGGTTCTCTCAAATTACATATTGTGCTCACTGTGGAGCACCACAGGCCTCTGTCCTGGCTCCTGGGGTTTTGGCTTTACTTGATCGCAGTCTATAAGTTAGCTCATGTTTATGACAGATATATTATTCGGATGTTACCACTTTGTATAATCTGATAAGAGTTTCTAGGAAGCCTTCAAAAACAAACTATCTTCAATGAGGGACTGAACGTTGAGACATTAAAGTGGCTGTGTTAAAAGACCAGGGTTTTACCTCTGACTGGTTCTCTGCAAACCTTTTCCTTCTTAATCATTGAGCACAATGAATTGAATTCAGCCTGAAATGGGGATGGTTATATTTCTGCTCCGGTGAAGCTGTTGGGGGTTGCCCTGGGCAGAAGATTGACCGGCTCGAGCTGGGATCTTTACACTTTGATTGAGGACTTCTGTTTAAGGGTTCTATTTTTTTTCAATTAAAATGAAGTGTATCAGCAAAGTTTCTGGAAGTAGGCCTATGCTATTTTAGTTTCTTTCAGATTTTGTATGGCCTTACACCTTGGGGTAGAGCAGTAGATGTGATTGGGGTCCTGCATTTGATGCTACATCTACATGTTGATCCAGCCTGCAATGTGACAAGTGTCCAATGACGGCCAGCGGTAGCCAGCGTTGGCAAACCATCCATCCACACACTGACGCTGGTCGACATTGACCTTTATTGGGCCAACATATAGATGCGGCAGGAAGAGAGCTTTACAGATCTTTTGTGGGACTGACAGAAAAAGAGAGAGGATACTGATTTTTGCAGGACTGTCACACTGAAAGAGAGGATAATTACAGTCTTTTCTCTTAAAATTTTTTATGCACTCTGCAAAACATTGCTGGGCTTGGACTTGGAGAACTTACTGTTAGCTAAATAGAAAAATGAAATATTAAAAAGTTCATAATGAAAATTTAGATTTCTTACCTTGATCTTCACCATCTTTTTCATCACTAGAAAACGTTACTCCGTGATGAGTTTCATCTGGAATGTCTAAACCTTCATCATAGTCAGAATCATTGTTGACAGCTTTATTATCAACAGTATTAATTGAACTACTGGGTTCTGCACTCATTTCAAGATAATTATTGTAATTGTAAGATCATTAATATAAACAACTTTAACATAAAATTAAGCTACCATTTACAATTATAAAACTAGTTATCTTTGTTGTCTAAGTGGCTTAACCTAAGAGACTAAATACTTAACGTTGAGCTGCTTATAGTGTGATTGAGTAGATTGAGCAACATGACCCACATATTTTTCAAACTCTAAACAACATTAATCCTTTCTATCTAAGATGAACTTTAAATATCAACGTTAGAGACTTTCAACAGCTTGTGCAGAATTTACATTGTAGGTTACTTTAATTGATTTTCAAGTACGTAACTAGAATGCCACATTACAATGAGCTCATTCACACAAAATGATCTCATCTCATCAATTCTTCTCACATAATTCTTTGATATCAAGAGCAAACATCAAGATCTTCAAAGCTGCAAGGCCGTTTTGTTTTGTTACTCATAACCTAGAAAAGGCAGGAAAGTTTGTTGTATGAATCAGCTGTTGGAATATTATATACGTTGCTTATGTAACTACATGTAGATCTAGTAGGCGATGATATATATGATATATAAATTATATATTTTTAATAAATTAAATATTTTATATGAATTATATGCTATAAAATTAATAAATTATATATATTTATTATATATGATTTGTATATTATAGACAGATGATTTATGATTTCAAACACCTAAACGTTCTTTTTCGTTTTATAGGTTATGTTCTTTTTTCGAAAGACTCTTCTGGAGTTGTGGACCTTGTGGCTGCTTGTGGTTTCGTAAGTTACTTTAATTTATATTTTATAAATATAAACATTGCATTCTCCACTATATTGGTATAACATCAATATTAAAAAGATCTTGCAACAATCGAATGCTAATGGATTCACATAAATCCCACCGTAAGCATAAAAAAGTCAGGAAAAAGAAAAAAAGACGCCACAAATCTTCAAGTTCGGTAAGTACCTACTTGGCTAAAGTGTACGTCCAGTGCCAAAATACCTGTCATCAAATTTTTGGTTGGAATCGATTTAGTATATTATTTTGAGCACAACATCACAAAAATTAATCGGCGGTCACTATTGTTTTTAAAACAAAATAAGTTCAAAGTAGCACAATTTCACGTGCATATAACCTATAGGTAGCAGCTATAAGTAGCTAAGTTAGGAAAAGCTTATGTAAAATTAGATTAAATGCATGTAAAATTGCGCTATTTTGAACTTAGTTTATTTTAAAAACAATAGTGACCGCCGTTTAAGTTTAATACCTTTAATACCTTTAATACCTTTAATACCTTCTGCTTCATCCATTACCCACATTAGTGGGATCGATGGCGTCATAGAGTTCGATTTCAACATACACAACAACACGAAAACTATTCAGATGGCAGGTAAAACAGTGATCACTTTTTAAAAAAAGTTCAGATCATCACTCATAAATTCATTTACACTATAATATGATTTATCACAAAGCAGCTTCCTGACGGCTCTCTTGAAGGCGGCTTCATCCAACTGCTTTACACCAGGAGGCAGCTTGTTGAAGAATTTCAGTGCAGAAACTCTAAAGCTGGCCTGTGAACGGTGAAGACGTCTCCTAGGGACATCCAGCAGCTCGCAGCGCCTGGTGTTGTGGTTGTGAACGTCACTTCGGGCAGCCAGAGTATGCTGTATCCTCTTGACATACATCAAGCACAGGAGGATGTAATGGCTGAAGACCGTCAGCACACCAAGGCGAGCAAAGATGGGCTTGCAGTGGGCAAGATGATCGCTGCCTGTTATAATTCTTATAGCCCTCTTTTGCAGTCTCAGCACATCAGCAGCCCCCGCCGAATGACCCCACAGAAGCAAGCCATAGGTAATGTGGCAATGGAAGAGCGCGTGATACATCATTATCAGGTACTTCTCAGTCACCAGGCCCCTCATCTTGAGCAGCAAAAAGCAAATGCGGGAGAGTCGACTGGTTACTTGCTGTATATGACTGTTCCAGCTGAGTCTGCTGTCCAAGACAAAACCCAGCAGCTTCACTGGATTCTGAGGGTCACGCGGCTCACGTGACAAGCTGCAGATCATCCTTTGGGTCTTGTCCTCATTCAGCTGGAATCGATTTGCCAGGAACCATGAAGTGGCAGATCGAAGATGCTCCGCAGATGCCTCCAAGACCCGCTCAAGCTCAGCACCCGATGACAGTAGAGATGCATCATCCGCGAACATCAGAGAGGAACCGTGGTCGTCGAGGTCATTTATCATGACAAGGAACAGTGTAGGCCCCAGCACTGATCCCTGAGGAACACCAAAAGCTACCGGAAGTGTCCGGGAGTCCGCACCACTGAGGGAGACAAGCTGAGTCCTTCCAGAAAGGTAAGAGCCCAAGATGGAAAGGGCAGAGTCTCTAAGACCATAAAAGCTCAGCTTTCTAAGGAGTATGCCATGGTCCACGCAGTCAAAGGCTCGGCTCAGATCACAAAGAGCAAGAGCAAGAGACTCACCATCCTCAAAGGCTGTGTCAATCCGCTCAGCTACATGGTCAACTGCACCCACTGTTGATCTCCCAACTCGAAAGCCAAATTGCATGTCAGAGAACAGGCCATTTTCCTCAAAGAAAGCCTCCAGCTGTGGCTTGATCACCGCCTCGATCACCTTGCCAAAGACAGGGGTAATGGAGATGGGCCTGAAGCTACGAAGGCACTCACGATCACCCTTCTTGAAGACCGGGACAGTCCTTGAAGTTTTCAAGAAATCAGGAAATTTTCCAGACCTCAAACACTCGTTGACAGATGCACAGAGAGGAACTGCAACAGCATCCACAACATCACGAAGCATGCTCACAGACATGCCAAACACATCTGGGCTTTTAGAGGGCTTGAAGGAACGAATAATTTTCCTCAAGGCTGCTGGTGTGGTGGGGCGGAAAAAGGAGAGATGCTTCTGGCTCGGCTGGACTCTTCCCTCCAACAAAGCAATGGGATCAATGGCAGCATCAGGCAGGTCTCCCACTATGTCCTGAACCGAACCCACAAAGAACCCATTGAAGTCATCTGGGCTTGCAAAGTCAATACTTTTACGTGGCATGGATCTGTTTGTATTGATCACGTCCCAGGCAGCCTTGCATTGATTGGGTGCATCCTCAATTCGTCGCTCGGTAGCCAACCTCTTAGCCAGCTCGATCCTCCTCTTGTAAAATTGTTTGAATTTTCTATACCTAGCCGAGGTGTCGGCGTCACCATCCTCACATCTGTTCTTGAAGGCGAGCAAGATTCCCCTAAGTCTGGCCAGATCATCGGTGTACCACTCCTTGTGACCATCCAGATGTCTAGGTCTCCTCTTCAGTGCATGAGGGCGGCGAGGCTTGACAATTTCGGGAAAGAAAAAATTAAATTTGTCATGGAAAAAGTCAAAGAAAGCTGCAAATAATCCAGTACGTCCCGAAGAAAGAAAAACATCATTCCATGACACACTGGCCAATAAATCTTTGAAGCCTTCAAGTGCAGATTCGTGCACAGGCCTTGCTCGAAATATATAGTCAGCATGCCAAGTAGAAGAGGGTGTGGCACATAACTCGATCGCAGCTGGGATAATGCAAGAAGTCCTCAAAGCAGAGTGGTCATCCCCATGTAGCTCAATTACATTTGTACTGCAATTTTCAGGTTGAAGACTAACTGCAACATTGTCAAGGCAGGCCAAACCTCTAGTAGGCTCAGTGCAGGTAGTATACAGTCCATAACATTTCAAAATTTCAACAACAGCTCTAGTTCTTGGAGTATCACTAATAAAATCAACATTAAAATCACCCGCAATCAATATCTCAAAATCATAATGCTTGGTCAAAAACATTAATAAACGTTCAAAAAGTTCACAGAAATGCACAAAATTCCCACTAGGAGAGTGATACATAGAAACAATAATAACATGACATTCAGTCACTGAAATGGCTACCACTTCAAGGTCAAGTTCATAACAAAAGGCAGTTACATCAATAACATTATAGTCAAGGTCACTTCGAACATATAGGGCAGAGCCCCCACATCTCGTCAATGATCTACAAAAAATTGTAGCAAGTACAAGGTCAGATATCTTCATGTAGAAGTCAATCTCAGAAGAAGTCAAAAAGTGTTCATTTAAACACAATACGTCAAGTTTTTCATTTTCTACAAACAATGAAAGCAAGCCTTGTTTGTTACGCACGCTCTGGGCATTCCAGTGACCCACAATCAATTCAATATTCTTTTGAATATTTTTGTTTACATGCCTGAGTAATGGTTGAGGCTCATTTTCCCTAAAAAAACACGGGAATTAACACGATTTCGATGTGGTATGAATCGGCGCACAAGAGCTCCAGAAGGCCAGAATGTAGCATCCAGTAGTTTCTCCAAAGATTCAGAAGACACCTCAATTTTGAATGACTTATACGAGTTGAATTTGGTGTTAAGTTCAATACATTGGGATACTTCAATTTTTCTTTCAGCTAAGAAAGATTTAACAGTGTCGCCAGTTTCACTCAAAGAAATACGGGAGAGAAAAATAAAATTACTCTCGTTTGAGGAATTAGAATCCTTAGATACTCTATCATGCTTAGTAGTTTTAAGACCATTCACCTCACCCGTGCACAGTACAGCATCATATTTTCCACTTTTTTCCTGATTTTGGTTTGATACACTACTATATTTCTTCCTTCCGACACTATCAATATAACTAAACGATTTTTTCTCAATAATACTATTTGAAAAATTAGGACCATCACTAGAAACATCACTTACAGAATTAGAGTTATCACGTAACTGCAAGTTTACCTGATCACTTTGAGACATGTTAGATGCCGGTTTTAGTGAAACAGATTTTTCCACTTTTTGAACTCTATCACTTAAACTTAAATAATTTTCACTCATTATATTCAGTTTCATGAGAATTTCACCTACTTGCAAAGATCCTAAAACTTCAGGATGCGTTTTTTCAACTTTTTTTGAGATCAAACTCCTAACCTCAACACGACACGCAGCACAGTACCAAGAAGTTATATCAACAAGATCTTGAATTTTACGATATTCAAACACTGATATTTTAGCACATTTAATATGATACCACTTATGACAAAACCCATCACATTCCAAAGCATTATCATTATTTTTAACGATTTTCGAACAACTACCACATGAAGACTCGCAATCACAGGAGGCAGCTTGTTGAAGAATTTCAGTGCAGAAACTCTAAAGCTGGCCTGTGAACGGTGAAGACGTCTCCTAGGGACATCCAGCAGCTCGCAGCGCCTGGTGTTGTGGTTGTGAACGTCACTTCGGGCAGCCAGAGTATGCTGTATCCTCTTGACATACATCAAGCACAGGAGGATGTAATGGCTGAAGACCGTCAGCACACCAAGGCGAGCAAAGATGGGCTTGCAGTGGGCAAGATGATCGCTGCCTGTTATAATTCTTATAGCCCTCTTTTGCAGTCTCAGCACATCAGCAGCCCCCGCCGAATGACCCCACAGAAGCAAGCCATAGGTAATGTGGCAATGGAAGAGCGCGTGATACATCATTATCAGGTACTTCTCAGTCACCAGGCCCCTCATCTTGAGCAGCAAAAAGCAAATGCGGGAGAGTCGACTGGTTACTTGCTGTATATGACTGTTCCAGCTGAGTCTGCTGTCCAAGACAAAACCCAGCAGCTTCACTGGATTCTGAGGGTCACGCGGCTCACGTGACAAGCTGCAGATGATCCTTTGGGTCTTGTCCTCATTCAGCTGGAATCGATTTGCCAGGAACCATGAAGTGGCAGATCGAAGATGCTCCGCAGATGCCTCCAAGACCCGCTCAAGCTCAGCACCCGATGACAGTAGAGATGCATCATCCGCGAACATCAGAGAGGAACCGTGGTCGTCGAGGTCATTTATCATGACAAGGAACAGTGTAGGCCCCAGCACTGATCCCTGAGGAACACCAAAAGCTACCGGAAGTGTCCGGGAGTCCGCACCACTGAGGGAGACAAGCTGAGTCCTTCCAGAAAGGTAAGAGCCCAAGATGGAAAGGGCAGAGTCTCTAAGACCATAAAAGCTCAGCTTTCTAAGGAGTATGCCATGGTCCACGCAGTCAAAGGCTCGGCTCAGATCACAAAGAGCAAGAGCAAGAGACTCACCATCCTCAAGGCCGCGTCAATCCGCTCAGCTACATGGTCAACTGCACCCACTGTTGATCTCCCAACTCGAAAGCCAAATTGCATGTCAGAGAACAGGCCATTTTCCTCAAAGAAAGCCTCCAGCTGTGGCTTGATCACCGCCTCGATCACCTTGCCAAAGACAGGGGTAATGGAGATGGGCCTGAAGCTACGAAGGCTCTCACGATCACCCTTCTTGAAGACCGGGACAGTCCTTGAAGTTTTCAAGAAATCAGGAAATTTTCCAGACCTCAAACACTCGTTGACAGATGCACAGAGAGGAACTGCAACAGCATCCACAACATCACGAAGCATGCTCACAGACATGCCAAACACATCTGGGCTTTTAGAGGGCTTGAAGGAACGAATAATTTTCCTCAAGGCTGCTGGTGTGGTGGGGCGGAAAAAGGAGAGATGCTTCTGGCTCGGCTGGACTCTTCCCTCCAACAAAGCAATGGGATCAATGGCAGCATCAGGCAGGTCTCCCACTATGTCCTGAACCGAACCCACAAAGAACCCATTGAAGTCATCTGGGCTTGCGAAGTCAATACTTTTACGTGGCATGGATCTGTTTGTATTGATCACGTCCCAGGCAGCCTTGCATTGATTGGGTGCATCCTCAATTCGTCGCTCGGTAGCCAACCTCTTAGCCAGCTCGATCCTCCTCTTGTAAAATTGTTTGAATTTTCTATACCTAGCCGAGGTGTCGGCGTCACCATCCTCGCATCTGTTCTTGAGGGCGAGCAAGATTCCCCTAAGTCTGGCCAGATCATCGGTGTACCACTCCTTGTGACCATCCAGATGTCTAGGTCTCCTCTTCAGTGCATGAGGGCGGCGAGGCTTGACAATTTCGGGAAAGAAAAAATTAAATTTGTCATGGAAAAAGTCAAAGAAAGCTGCAAATAATCCAGTACGTCCCGAAGAAAGAAAACATCATTCCATGACACACTGGCCAATAATCTTTGAAGCCTTCAAGTGCAGATTCGTGCACAGGCCTTGCTCGAAATATATAGTCAGCATGCCAAGTAGAAGAGGGTGTGGCACATAACTCGATCGTAGCTGGTATAATGCAAGAAGTCCTCAAAGCAGAGTGGTCATCCCCATGTAGCTCAATTACATTTGTACTGCAATTTTCAGGTTGAAGACTAACTGCAACATTGTCAAGGCAGGCCAAACCTCTAGTAGGCTCAGTGCAGGTAGTATACAGTCCATAACATTTCAAAATTCAACAACAGCTCTAGTTCTTGGAGTATCACTAATAAAATCAACATTAAAATCACCCGCAATCATATCTCAAAATCATAATGCTTGGTCAAAAACATTAATAAACGTTCAAAAGTTCACAGAAATGCACAAAATTCCCACTAGGAGAGTGATACATAGAAACAATAATAACATGACA
>NC_052506.1:340626-373154 GCF_014356525.2 Nilaparvata lugens | reverse complement strand
GTGCAACCGGAAAAAGAATTATTTGTTCGAGAAAATAATACAACGAATAAAAAGGATTTTTGAGTTGATGTAGCCTAAATATTACGATAACTATATCAACAATAATCATATTACTGTATTCCTTGATTGAGGCGTTACTCTACATCAATAATAAACAATCAGATATTAATTATAATATTATTGTTAATTATATTTTGTTACCTACAAAATTGACACTTCCATCTACTTTCTACAGTCATTTAATAATGAAAATATTCCTACATGGTTTAATAACTTGGAGTCGTCATTATTATTCAGAATCAATCAGATACCAGCGACTCATGATATTCTGATGGACAATGAATCAACAATTCTTTATCGAGTTCTTCATCAACATGCTTTTCTATTATAAACTAAAAATACTATAAAATGTACTTACTAATAATATGATGATTTATGACTAATTCTAAGATCATGACGTCCATCTGATGACCCAATAGTTTCTTTTACCTGAAACACAAACAGGAATAATTAATTAGAACAAAACTGTTTTCCCCAAACAGGTAATATACCTTTGGATTTTATTTTTTCTGAAGGATAATATAAAATTATTTTGTAAATTTTTATTTTATGTAAACTGATGGGACAATAGAGAAGTTTCAAAATCAAATCAGAAGAATAATCATAATTATTGTTATAATTATAAAAAAAATATCAAGCTCAATTATTATAGATTCACCATTTAAAACTGCTTTTAAAGCTCATAAATCAAACTCATTTCATGAGACTGTTGTTAAAAGTGACAAAATAAATTGAAATTAGATAACAGACATACACTTGGTATTCTAATTTAGCTCCTCTAGTTGTCAATCAAAAGCTTTAAAAGCTTCAAAGTCACTTTCTGCAGGCATGATATAGTTTAGAAACCATTATTTGAACTATTAGCATAGAGGAAAGATAGCATAAGAAGATATCCCATGGTGTTATGTATCAAGTTCACATCCCTTATAAAACTGTTCTCTTTGCGGACGACACGACGCTTCTGTGTTCGAATAAGTCTTCTGAAATAAATAAAATTATTACAACATTTATGACCAACAGAGCCAATATTTAGTTCTCTGCAAATAAGCTTATGGTGAAATAGAGCAAAACAGAATCTATATTGTTTGGTTTGAGTAGAAATTGTGAAAAAAGATCAGTAAAACTACGAGGGATTAACCTTGATTCCAAACTCAGTTGGAGTATCCACACTGAAGCTCTTTGCAGTCGCCTACCCAGAGTAATAATCTTATTGAAAAGGTTGGAATTGTGTACTAGTGCTGGTTAACGTTGATGGCATATTTTGCTCTTTTCTCATTTACACTATGGCACCCTACTGTGGGGCAATTCAAGTGGCACCACTGACGTATTTTGTGTCAGAAAAGAGCTCTGCGAACCATTTTTAATCTTGGTAGAATGGATTTCTGCAGGCCATTCTTTAAAAGAAACAGCATCTTGACTCGTCCCTGTATATTCATGCTGCAGGCTCTGACATTTATCAAAGATAATCTGAGGCAATTCGATAGGCTGCCAACATACATTCGAAACATTGAATCAGTCATTTTATTCAAACAGGCAGTCAAAAAAATGTTATTAGAGAGAAGCCTATACGCAATCTCAGAATTTTTCACAAGAAAATTGATTTTTTTATATATATGATATATATCATTACCATCCTTAAAGATACTTGACATTTTGATACCTGAATAATATTTTATTATTTTGATTGTATGTATTATAGTATTAGGATTAGTATTAGTACTGACAAGTTACCTGTCAAATGGGATTATTCCCAAAATTGATGTAATGTAATGATTATTAATAAATAAATAAATAAATAAATCTAAAGTTGCGTACAGACTTTCGCTCTGCTCCGCAACCGAACGTCACTCCAGCAGAGCGATTGATGATCGACCGGCGAGCAAGAGTGGTCTAACATCTTCCGTAACGTTCATGATGAGTGCGTGGGCGGAGCGACTGTGGTTCGATGGTGGTACGAGGGCGGTACGAGGGCGGTACGAGGGAGGAGCGTGCTCGGTGCGGGTTGGAAGCGCGAATATGTGTACGCAGGTCTAGATGCGATGTATATCAGCACTTTACAAGAGAGCGTAAACAAATAAATACCGGACGGGTACGACTCTCCAAAACACTAAATATGTATGTATATAGCCTACAGGTATAAAATTATTTAATAAACTGCCTGAGAGTATCCGTGATAAAATTCTAGATCGTTCAGGTACGCAATTTCTATACTATTCAAAGATAGGGCTTTATTCGATTGAGGAGATGTTGGCAGCTGAAATTTCATTTTAATATTTGACGTCTATTTAGATATTATTATTGTGAATTGAAAATATAACTGTGAAGAAACTAAGTACCGTAACTGTTTGCTGTGATAGTATTTTTCTGTTTTTGAGTATGTGAAATGTATGTATATGTTTACCTGATGACTTTGTCAATAACATGTATTTGTTCACGGCAATAAAAACATTTTGAATTTGAAGTTGAGATGATACTGTATCATATTGTGTTGATACTGTATCATTTATGGTGACACCATACAGAAAAGATAACATAGAAGATATCCCAAAGTATAGGTCATCTACGTTCCAAATTTAAAGTCGACTAATATCGAATATTACTGTTCTGTTGAGGTGAGAGTGTAAGAACGGCACAGTATGAGAGATTATCAGTGTCACATAGCTTTACGAGAAATAACTTCGTGGACTATCAGCTTGAGTTAACAGTGGAACATTAACGCCCTATAGGATATGCTATTGGTTAGTCAATTCTAGCATCAACATCAGGGCTAACAGAATCGAATCCAGGGCTCGTGAGTATTAAAATTTGGGACGGTGAGAATGATCTTGTGACCTAAAATTGTGTGATTACATAACCTTAACTTTTGGACAACATTAGACTAACTTTTTATCAAAATTTTTAGAGAGAAATAGTACAGGCTCAGCCTTGTTTTTCCTCCAATGTCATAATTGTATAGTATATATACAATGAATAAATGAAATAAATAATACTGACTGATAATAGGTAATCAAATCTATCCCCTAATATTGTTAAAATAAACTTGAACAATAAAAGTAGAAAATTTGAAATTTAGAATATATATGTGACAAGAATAAAGTCGTTAGTTCAAAAGTATTCATTCTACTATATGGAATAAAAAAGTGAACATTATATATTTTACGAGACTTGAGCACCGTAATTTCAAAAAATTCTCAAGAACGAGCTTAGCCAAATTTGGTTTAATTTGTGTAGCAACCAATCACACGATTTTTGTTCACAGTTTCTCGAATTTGGTATAGAAATAAACAGACATTACACCAAATAATGGATGAAATACTTGAACATTATATACAAGACTTTTTGTGTAGTTGAGAAGTTGATATTGTGGTAATTATTCGTATTAGATAAAAAGACTAAGAAATTTTCAAAAACCACATATTTATTGATAGTTGGAAAGACCGGTTTCAGTTGTTACACCATTGTCAATCTCTGATAAACTGAAAACTGAATACTAGAATTTGTAACGTTTTTGTTATACCGTTGAGTGGGAGGAGACTGTCTAGCTGGGCCAATGGCAGGCGTTCAAGCTCTTGACCCCAAATAATGGATGAAATACTTAAACATTATATACAAGCCTTTTTGTGTAGTTGAAAAGTTGATATTGTGGTAATTATTCGTATTAGATAAAAAGACTAAGAGATCGTCAAAAACCACAGATTTATTGATAGTCAGAAAAGACCGGTTTCGGTTGTTACAACATTGTCAATCTCTGATAAACTGAAAACTGAATACAAGAGAAGCAGAATTTGTGACGTTTTTGTTATACCGTTGAGTGGGAGGAGACTGTCGAGCTGGGCCAATGGCAGGCGTTCATGTCCTTGACCAATAGCAGTACTCGCCCACTAGTATAAATTCTGCTGCTCTTGTATTATTCAGCTTCAATTTATCAGAGATTGACAATGGTGTAACAACCGAAACCGGTCTTTCTAACTATCAATTAATATGTGGTTTTTGACAATCTCTTAGTCTTTCTATTTAATAATATACAAGATGTCCCACGAAGGAAGTAACAACCGAAAACCAGAGATTTTACATTAAGTCTTCAACAGGAAATGTTCAGTAAAATTCTCTTATCGACCTTAGGTATCGAGATGTACAGATATTCCAATACTTTTGAGAAACGCTAATAACTAGGAAATTGTCAGTCAGAGTCTAATTCTAAGGATATGGTTGGAAATAGGAGATAAGATTAATATAATATGTTCCTTTGTTTGAACTTTGATTGAACTTTTTAAGGGCGTTCAAAGTTGAAAAAAGTACATTCGTCGAGTTCAAAGACAAATTTCAAAACAGTTTGAACGCTAATAAAAAGTTCAAAAATCTGGTGTGGTGCACTCACACAACTTTCCTTGCCGTTATGAAAATTGATCACCTGACGCTAGTGTTCACGCGCATCTCAAGTCTACTATTCAAAGATCCGAGTCAGCTGTTGACAGGACAATAACGCTGGAGACACACGAGGTCTGCTATCCCTTCATAGTGAATGATTTAATAGAATCAATTTACCTAATTTGAATTGTTCTGTCCCAAAAATTTGAACGTTAGGAGCTCATATCTCAAAAAGTAATGATCGGAAAAAGAATGCTTTCCTGAGAAAACTTTTTCATTTTGATAGCTTGATGATAACAAATCGAAAAACTATGAAAAATATCACCAGTAGAAAGATTATTTAGCCTTTGCACAGAGATTTGAGGAGAAACTCAGAATAATACATACAACTCTAGCCAACGTAATCTTATGGGCAGAATGTGAACAGTATCGCTGAGCAGTTCCTCATGATTAGTAATCTTCTGGTAGTTGATGGAGAATCCGCCAGCCGCTATGATTCGCCGCGCGTCTTGGTCGCTGGGAAACAGCCGGCTACAGGGAAAACTGCAGAATGTTCAGACCTGGCTCCATCAACAGGTCCTTCACCACAGCTCCTGTAATAATAGAATATACTCTCTCTATATGTGTGTATATCGTATGAGAACACCTATATGGAATTTTTTCCTTATGGCTACTTTTAAATATAAATAAAAATATGAATAAAATAACTATCAATCACTTGAGAATGACATTAGTAGCCGATCATGTCGTGACGAAATAATTTAAAAAAGGTGCTCAGATTTATAATTATTTTTATTTACACTCATATCGGTATGAAGTCTCAATAATATTCAACTAATGTCATCAACTGTATCATAATATTCATGATTCGTCAATAAGTTGATAAAATATATAAATGTATATCTATACAAATAAAAATCTAGCCTCAAATTTTGACATTCAATAACTTTTTATGTGTGCACCGAATTTGATGATTTTTCAGTTGTGTTCGTTATGTTCAGGACCAGGTTTATAACCTTTCAATTCAATTCAAATATTTTTATTCAACAAATGTACAGATACATTGAATAACGTCATATATAATAAAATAACAAAACACACAAAAAAGTCAATAAGAAATTCATCACAATCAAATCTGTAAAACTTCTTCAAATGAATATAAGTACAATCCTATCAGATATTTTTTCAGTTTAGCTCTAAAAATTGTCAACTCCTCTATGGACTTTAAATTTCGGGGCATCACGTTAAAATATTTATCTCCCATGAAAGTTGTCTTCATTTTGAAAAATTCTAAATTATGTCTCTGTAGATTCTTCCGGATCTAGTATTATATCTATGTGAAATACTACTTCTCTTTTCTAAATCATTGAATTTTTTAAAGTCATTATGACATCAAAACATATTGCCCATAGACTGTCAATATGCCTAGCTGAAAAAAAAATTGTTTCACCGAGTCCCTCCTTTTAATGTTCATGATAATTCTCAGTGCTATTTTCTGCTGAACTAATATTTTGTCCAAGTTTTTTTCGATGTGCAGCCATAGATACACCACAGGCCTCAAGCTATATTGGAATGAACCAATGCGTAGTAAATGCTTTCAGAGCATTCAGCCCACACACATTGGTCATACGCCTAAGAGCAAACAGGCCTGGTGATATTTTCTTCAGCACATGATTGACATGCTTGTTCCAAGACAAATGTTCATCAATCACCAAACCTAGGGATTTTGTGCTAGTTAAATGCTCTAAAATATTATCATCTAATATAATGTTTGGACTTGAACCACCTCTGCACTGCCTAGTTGAGAAAGGGACTACAACTGACTTATTAGGATTTAGGAGGAGATTTCGGCTGTTCAAAAATTTATTGATTGCTGTTAGACCCTGTGCTGATGATTTCTCCACATCCTGTACTACCTATCAAATTTATAATCCAACTTCAGGACTCTTTCCTATGGTCTTTCAAAGTTTACATGTAATCCTTATGGGAGAAGAATTTGTGAGCTGGCCACACACAGAAATAAAAATCATTGCGTCATACAACAGCCGTCGGTAGATAGTAGACAAGAGTGTGTGCTGCTTCATAACCGCCCATGTATTTTATTCTAAACGCCCCGACTGAAAACAAAATGACTGTTCTGTGTGTCACCATCCAGCAGTGCGGCCTCAGGTTGAAGACTTACATGCTCTAGAGACATTGCTTTGTTTCGAATAATTGTGCTGTCTTCGGTGTTCAGAATTTATTGGTTTTTAGTAAATTATTTATTTTGCAGTTGAAAAATTATCTATATAAATGAAATGCCGCATCACGCCTCCTCAGGTGTGCATCCAGCTAAAGTTTGTCATGAGATGTATTAAACTATTTGGCGGTACGGAGTTCGCTGGGCCAGCTAGTGAAACATAAAATTTGAGGTAAATATTATGTGTTACTAAACATAATGTGATTATATGTGATTTCTACATCTATTTCTTCCAGCCACTGCAATGCATCAGGTGTACAATTTATGAGCTTCTATGCCTAGGACATTCGTGGAAGATATGTCTCATGCTCTGTTTCTCTGATCCACATTCGCATTCAGCATACTCTTATTATAATCTAGAAATATATCATAATTCGAGAGAAAAATACTGTAGTAAATTTGATTATGTGAGAAAAACAACATCTATTAAATGTTGTTCGTTTTCTTCCATACCTTTGTATTATCAATTTAATGTTATTCGTGAGTTGTTTGAAGAAAATGAGTGTTACACAAAGTGCGCCATTTGAAAGAACTTATTGAAAGTACTTATTTGAAAGAATAACTAGTAGATCTGTGAACAGTAGAACTCACGCAGTATTCTCATCCACAAGTACCTGTTTGAAACTATAGACCTTATGGAAATACAGCAATAGACTGGCTTCTCCACACATCTGTGTAATCACTTGTCAGCTGATTTATGATGAATAATTTTATAGTCTGATTTTTACTCTAATATTGGCGTATGAAGGAGGCTCCTTTTTCCTTTTATATTATCCTTGAAATGCAAAATTCCCAAAAACCTTGAATATACGTCGACGCGCAATTAAAAAAGGAACATACCTGTCAAATTTCATGAAAATCTATTACTGCGTTTCGCCGTAAATGCGCAACATATTAATAGAAATGCCAAACCGTCGACTTGAATCTCAATAAAAAAACAAAAGTACTTTAGATATTGTTTCAATCTTTTTTATATGAGAATACAATATCTCAATTTTTTTCCATGCAGTCTTGAAAATTACATCAGACCAATGGCGACCCCCATTACTCTGATAAAGTCGATTTTTGAAATTTCGTTGCAGTATATGAATGGCGTCGCGAATGTTGTTCTTGAGGTGTGCTATGGTCCGTGGTCGATCGACATAAACCAGGAATTTCAAATAACCCCATAAAAGTCGCATTGAGGAAACGCATGTGAAAATGAGCCTTGTCAAATGACCGCGTCTTGAGGCAGGTTGTCAATCAGCATATCACATGCATTTTGACGGGCAACAAAATCGCGTTTAGTCAATTCTTGAACAACAGCCAATTTATAGGGATGAAGTTGAAGGTCTTCATGGAAAATTCGTTGAACAGTGGAGTCAAAAATTGCATTAGCAGCTACGTGTTTGCGAGCTGAACGCCGGGGAAAACGCACACCTGACTGCCTCACTCTTTCAATATTTTCTGGAGTTCTGATGGTTCGTTGAAGTCCATTTCAGGGCTTAGCGACACTTCCACACTCCTGAAATGAGTTAACCCACGACAGAATCGAATTATGGCCAGGAACGAGTCTGTGGGGAGTAATTTCAAATCGAGCAAGGAAGGTGATCGACCATTAGAAAAATACAAGGAGGGGTTCAAGTCTATTCATAGGAGGACGGTCGAGGGCAGCATCGGCGGACTGAGGCCAAACCCAGTTTCTGGGGGGTATCCACCCCAAATAAATGCCGAAGGGAAGAGCCTACTCAGAAGAACCCGCACCATCCTCGCGCAACTGAGATCAGGCTATTCTGTGATTCTGAACAGTTACATGTCCAGAATCGCGGAGGATGTGACCGATGTCTGTTCTGACTGTGGTAATGGACCCCACACCACGGACCATCTTTTTAGTTGCCCCACGAAGCCGACAAATTTAACAACCGCCAGCCTCTGGACCGACCCTTGCGGGGTGGCCCGCTTCCTGGGCCTTGAGACGGAGGAATGGTGATACGGCGGGGTCCTGAGTTGCTACAACAACAGCAACCATTAGAAAAGAAGCTCCCAACTGCGAAGGCCCGCTGCTCTCTGGACCGGATCATGATGGCTATTTACTTGAGGGAGGATAAATTTGAGAACTTCCCCCTCCAGATGCGCCCCCTCCTGCCCCTCTACAAGACTAATTCAACGCACGGGAATTTTCTCAAATAAGTAAGTTTCTCTGGCGCATTTTAAAGGTTTATGCAGGTAGCATAAACACTTTTAGTTTTGACCAGAAAGATACAAATTTAAAGGGAATCTAGCGACAGATATGTGCGATTGCATGTCAAGAGCTGACTCACTATTACCCTATCAAAAACGATGCATGTGTGATAAGGGTCTAGAGGAGAACGCACACAGCTACAGATAGACATAGGCAGACAGATGTAGAAAAAATCAAACTTCTGCATACAGACGTAAAAACTGGAGAATGATTTTCCTCAGTCTGTCTGCATACGTCCGTCTGTTGCTGTATGCATTTGCCTTAATGCCTATCTCATTTTTTCACGATTCTGTGACACTAGTCTGTATAAAATGAGTTGAGACTTGGCCCTCCACTCTAGGGAATTAGAGCGCTGCCAATTCGTGTAAAATTTCGTCTTTCTCAAATTTTTAATCCAACCACAGAATTTTAATGTAGAATATCATCCCCGATATTCCAGTAGAAGTTTCAGGGTTGAACGATTAGAAGGGAATTTAATTTTTTTGTAAAAATTAACATCGCGAAAATATGTTTTTCCTCCACCTACTGTCCAAAGTACTTACTTTTCACTCTAGATATACAAATAGCTATTGATATTGTTATTGAGGATAATACTCTTCATGTCTCATTAGAACTAGTAACACCCAAGTCCTTGAGTTTCATCATCTGTAGATGACGTATCTCTAGATATACAAATAACTATTTTTAATTACTTCTCTCAGAATTAGAGGATATCGGTATAGTTAAGAACTTTATCGCCAAAATATGCTCTTCAGACTGCTTTTGACAGTTGGGAAAATATTTTCTAATATCTCTGAGAAACTTCGTCGCTCTCACCAATTACTTGTCTTTTGAAACAAAAAGTTTCTAACATGTCGACAATTTCATGTTTCCTGGTCCAGACACCAATAGAAAGATACATTCTCCCGTTATTTTGAAATAAAATTCTTACTTATTACGATATCTCATAGAGAAAGTGTTGAAAGAAAAACATATTTTCGCGATCTTTTCAATTTTATCAGAAAAATTCAATTCCCTTCGTCAACCCTGAAACTTTTTCAGCACTACGGAATATCGGGGATGATATTCTACTAACAATTCTGTGGTTAGATTAGAGATTTGAGAAATCGCAATTTTACACGAATTGGCAATGTTGTAATTTTCTCGGATAGAGGGCCAAGTCCCAACTTCATTTATATAATATAGAAATAATTATATAGTACATTTTTACATAATCTCTACTAGTTTCAGCGTTTATGCCGTTTTAAAGTGTTATTATTTATAAATATGTAGTTATTTTATATTATTGAACAATTCAAGTAGCCCAATTAAATAATGTTTAATAACATAATAATTTATAATCGTTGTATCTGATTTCCTGTACAGTTACCGTGTATGGTGATATATCACCGATCCATTTATAGTAATAAAATTATTGGTATCTTCAATATTTTCTTCTTCTTCCCCTTCTTCTTTTTTTCTACCTATTCTCCTCGTTCATCTTCTTTCAACAGAAGTAGAGTGGGTGTAAAAAAGGAGGAGATTATGATAATACTATTGTCTCAACTTGAGTACGTACTTAACAGTTTGCTTTTATCAGAGTACCGTACCTATGCAATTAGCATGACAGTTTTTAGAAAAACATAACTGGCAGCATTGAATGAGTGGTAAGCGTTGTGGTTTCTATAAATAATTCTGACAGTATAAAGTGAATTTCACCTTAGTACTGACATCATTGTCATCGAAATTGAGTTTGCATATTTCAATTTCAATTTATTCGGTATCGTCTCAAGCTCTCAACTGTACGGTTAGCGAATATGTAGAGTAAAATCTGATTCACTATTAGCATTTGAATTCAGCTTCTGCTTAACAAATATAATGATAAATTCGGAACTCAGTTGGAACTGTGCTGTTTGTTGTTAGATTAGAGTGACCTGGTGAATTCAATTCTTTTTTCAAACTCTGAAACATCTTCGGAATTCAGTTGGAAGTGAAGTGTCTGAATTCTCGATTCAAAGTGACCTGGTGAATTTCGTTCCGTTTCAAAATCAGAAACCTTTTAGAATATTTGAGATTTATTTGGAGGTGGTTTGTCTGTATTTGGCAGATTTCGTTATTTTTTTGAAATCCAACATTCTCAAGAAAATCGACACATGGGCTCGACTGCAGGATGGCTGTTTCCCGAGATTCTGGAGGTGATCTTCTCGAATCTCGAACTGAGGGATTTGGTGGCCTGCAGTGGCGTGAATCGAACCTGGAACGAGGCAGCTAACAACGCCAAGCTGTGGAGAAATTCGTGAGTAAGAAAGATCTCAGCTGGCTGCCAACTAATATGAAATGTGAGTTGCATTCCTCCTCCTCATCTTCCTCCTCCTTCACAACTGATCAAAATTCAAATGCATGCCTCGATCAGGGTTCGTCATCCACTTTACCAGCATCCAATCCTTACGACAGATCATTCAACAACGAAATCAAATGAAACACAACTGGACCAACGGTTTTATCACAGAATGCCACTTGGATAAGACAGAATATGGTCTCACATACAAGGATTTCGAAGACACTTGCAGAGTAGAGTACCCATCAAATACGCCACAAGACTGCATCTACTACCCTGTATTAAAGAAGCATGAAAATGGGGAAAAATTCCTAATTTTATTCAGAATCGAATCGGAGTTGAAGGTTGTTTGTAAGTTGTCAGTAGACTTTGAGATATATAGTGTTCTCATGTTCTGTGTAATGAGAGACTACATAGTGTGGCTTAGGGATGACGGAGTATTACAATATATTTTTCTCTCAACATGTGACAAGTGTGATTCTTCATTCAAGGACTGTAAAGCTGCGTACACATATTCGCGCTTCCAACCCGCACCGAGCACGCTCCTCCCTCGTACCACCCTCGTACCGCCCTCGTACCACCATCGAACCACAGTCGCTCCGCCCCCGCTCTGCAGTCATGAACGTTACGGAAGATGTTAGATCTGCTCGCGTTCCCCGGTCGAACCACTGTTGCTCCCCGGTCGATCATCAATCGCTCTGCTGGAGTGACGTTCGGTTGCGGAGCAGAGCGAAAGTCTGTACGCACCTTATGGTGCAAACTTTGGAAACATTGAACATTCCCATCGTCGAATATGCATTGATTGGTCCCATATTAGTTATTACCTCAGCATGGACACTAACCACATAGTAGTTTCTACATGTGAAACCCTCCGTGTGTGGAATAAGAAATCTCTTCAATTAATACTTTCACGTTTCTTCAGCCTCTAACTCATAAACCTGATTTATCGTTTGATGGTGACTATTCTGTATGCTTAGATCATGGATACTTAATTAAATGCTACTCCAAATATTTGAAAGGTCGGCCTATAGCGCTGATTACAGAGTATAACTTGGAAGCTAAGAGGAAGAAACGAACCATACTTCTTCAAATGGAAGCACTCATTCACAAAGTCGAATGCTTTGGAGACCTTGTTGTGACTAGTTATCTAGAGGAAGAAGGAAAATCATCTACAAATGTTTACCAAGTGCGTCAAAAGTATAACCTGAGAATAGTTATTTGTGCAACTAGTGCGCAAAGTGTCAGTTTGCTGCACCGAAAGAAACGTTTACGCCCGAGCCGTAGGCGAGGGCGGAATGGTTTCTTGAGTGCAGCAGAGGAACTTTGCGCACGTATTCACATTAAGTTTTTCCTACAGTTACCAGTGAATATGAAAAGTGGGTAATTATGGGTAAAATTGCCTGAAATGCATCAAATGTTTTTCTGTGTAATTTTATTATTGATAAAAACCTTAATCCTAAAATCCTAAAGTCCTCGTTGTCCTTGGTTATAATATATACTTAATAATAATTAGCGCGTTGTGCTTGGTTGCACCTCTGCTCACTATAGCAGCCACAGCAGTCACTGTTACCAACTTCATTTTGATTTTGCTGCACTGTTGCTCCATATACCTACTAAGTATTTTGCGTTGCCATGTTGCAAATCTGGAGTGCAGAAAAAATTTTCCCGCACTAGAGCGGAAAAGTGATTCTTTGCGTTCTGTAATCAGTGCAGCAATGGCCACTTTTCAACGTAACTGTAGGAAAAAATAATCTTCTCCTATTACTGTGATGACGATGATATTCACATGACGATGTACGATTTTGTCGGAAACTCATTTCTGATCTACCATTTGCAGCGAGGCTATTATCAAGAAATCGAGCTGTCAACTGGTGTCAAACGTCCTCTGCGTCGACTTCCCACTAATTGTCGATGGGTTGTCAACTTATTCGATAATCTGGCCGTGATACAAAGGGGCGAGTACCTAGAAGTTTGGGATTGGAAGAATAATTCCATATGTCACGTCCTGTATGATGATCATGATAAAAAGCAATATGCACCCATTTTAGAGTTTACTACTGGAAAATGGCTGATGACTAGCAGTAACAATCACAATTCGGAGCCCGCTATAAAAGTTTATAGGTGTAAGTGAGTTGGTATGAGTTATAAACAAATAGTATTTGAGCTTAGAGTAGAGGGTGAGCATAAATTATTAAAAAAAAATCATAGGTGAATAAAAGAATAACGAATAAATGTAGTTACATGAATATTGATCTATTGAAATAGTTATTTGTATATCTAGGGTGAAAAGTACTGTTTTTTTCTCCTATCTTTCTACACTGCCATTATAACGTGGACATCACTATAGCTCGACTCAATCGTACAACTTCAGTCGAGGATACTCCAGTCTCTCCACCTCAAGACGTTTTTTCTCATAGTCACTACTTCAGTTCCATGCTACTCCATTTTCTAACCTACTTTATAAAACATACGTATAAGATCTATTTCGTCACTACTTAGCATGTAACAAATTTTATAATAATTATTATGAATATAATTGTCTTATCTAATAATTATTATTTTCTTATCTAAAATGATAAAACATCACTTTCATAAAGCATAACCTCACCTTCATTAAGGCTGTTCAGTAATATAGTACTTAACGTAACAAGTCCGGTAACGATAATTTACCGCATAAGTATGATTGTTTCTGCCCGAAACGTAGTTGAGGGCAGAATTATCATACGAATGCGGTAAATACGTTACCGTACAAGTTACGTACAATATTTTTTGTCATACTTATCTGAGAAAGAATAATATTGCTGAGAAACAGAAACCATTACCTGCTGCTGTTCGAGCTACTGCATTCTATAAACATGACCTAGCCCGTAGCGCCTAGTTCATAACAGACAGACCCTTCGAGCTCAAATAAAATGATAAAGGCCTAAATTATAAGATTTCAGATGAGTTCTTATAACTTGAAAATCCTTAAATGAGTTCTTTAATTATTTGAGTTAGTATATTAATTACTCAGATGTTATTAGGACTCAGTAGAGTCCTAACATACTCGACTGTAAAGAGAACATAATGATCTCTCTACAGTATAGTATGCTGTAATGAAAATCACATGTTTTCTTGTTCTGCAAACAGCTGTTTACCGGCTTGATTTAATGCATGGAAAACAGCTGCAATTGAGTAAGTATGACAAAAACCATTTTATTTTTATTTAAATTGGATAATCTATTATTGTTAAGCTCATTAAAAGAGTGAGAAAAAGTAGCAACTGAAAATTTTAAGTGGTCTAATAAGCGAGTTATGGGTTATTGAAGTACTAAACTCCATTTTCTTTCCAGATCATAAACGGTTTCGAATTTTCCATTGGATTTTTTTTAATACATTGAGTATTATCATTGGCTTTGTCCTAGAATGCGTTTTTCGCGATTAATGCCAAAATAAACAAGTTATCGAATTTACAAAAAAATGTTAATTTTTTATTTATGAATGATATGGGGAATAAAATGTTTTAGTTTGGAAAGATTATTTTTTTTTGAATTTTTATGAGAAGTTCTAATAATATAGTCGAAACCGTTTATAATCTGGAAAGTTAGCACTTCAACAACCCTAACTTGCTTATTACACCACTTGAAAATTTCAGTTGCCAATTTTTCTCTCTCTTATAATGATGTTAACAGTTATATTGAAAAAGATTATCCAATTTAAATAATAAAAAAGTGTAACGAACAGCCTTAAAAATGCACGGTACTACGCAACTCAAGTCGAGACTCGACCAAAATGTCTAGTCGACGCTCGACTCAGTCTCACAGTCGTGAAGTCGCGGGTAATAGAATCGACTGGTCTGAGTGTCACCATTTGAAAACACAAGCTGTGTCGAGAAGAATTATTGCTATTTATTAGCAAACATCATGGTCATTATTGTTATGAGTAGTAAAATCTATCAATGCTCTTATTATTATTCTAAATAAGTTTATATTTGATAAACAAGGAAAATTATAATCATTTTTGTTTCAAAGTTCCAGTTAGTGAGAAGTTGATAGGAATAGTGCGTGCTGATACAGTCCTTTTTGAAAAATTGATATATCAACTGTTGGACAAGAAATTAACTCATTGAAATATACTGTTCCCACTGTCGCAGTCTCTTCTCGACTTGAGTCGCGTAAGTGTGAGTTGAGCCTTGGACCTCTCTTTAAGAAAATGCACAAGGGAAATTATAATAATTTTTGTTTCAAAGTTCCAGTTAGTGAAAAGTTGATAGGACTGGTGCGTGCTGATACAGTCCTTTTTTGGAAACTGATATATCAACTGTTGGACAAGAAATTAACTCATTGGAATATACTCTGTTCCCACTGTCGCAGTCTCTTCTCGACTTGAGTCGCGTAAGTGTGAGTTGAGTCTTGGACCTCTCTTCAAGAGAATGCACAAGGGAAATTATAATAATTTTTGTTTTAAAGTTCCAGTTAGTAAAAGGTTGATAGGACTGGTGCGTGCTGATACAGTCCTTTTTTGGAAACTGATATATCAACTGTTGAACAAGAAATTAACTTATTGATATATACTCTGTTCCCACTGTCGCAGTCTCTTCTCGACTTGAGTCGCGTAAGTGTGAGTTGAGCCTTGGACCTTTCTATAGGAAAATGAACAAGGAATTACCTTTGAAAACACTGGTAACATCGTTCCACGAGAGTTGACTGAGGATGTCGACGTTGCCATTGTAGAGCGCTTCGGTGGCCAGATGTGCCGCCTTCAGGCCTTCCTCACCGTGCACCAGGGTGGTCACCTTGTCAGCCAGTCTCTTCTGCGCCAGCCACAGTTCAGGCCTTGTTTGGTGCTAACAACAACACAATATACATAGTCATGAATGCTTTTCAAAAGCCTTAACTACCTCAACTTAACATTAGACAATAGATTGCATCTCTATACTTAATTCAAATATTTTTATTCAACAAATGTACAGATACATTGAATAACGTCATATATAATAAATCATCAAAACAGTCAATAAGAAATTCATTACAATCAAATATGTAAAAATTCTTCAAATGAATATAAGGACAATCCAATGAAGATGCTTGATCAAGACTTGACCTAACCTAACCGATTCAATTGAATTGATTTCATGTTCTTATATTTAATAGTTAAATTAATCTGCAATCCGTACAAGAGATTGTTCAATTAAAAATTCGGAGAGAAAATGTTGGAGAGTAGTTTCATAGAGAAGAAAATGCATAAGAAGATATCGTATAGTAGGGCGTCCATGTTCCAAATTTCACTGTCAACTCAAGTGTAGGGTTGTGTGGCAGAGAGGACCAGGAGTCCTAACTCCGCCCTAATAAAGGCAAATAATCAATCAATCAATCAAGCCTATAGTCCTATAGTGAGGTCCACGTTATAATGACAGTGGAGAAAGATAGGATAAAAACGTTGCCGATCCTCTGTCTTGTCAATGCCTTCTATAGACGGTAGCTGATACAGGTTTATTGATGTAATATTAACGGTTCATTCTCGTTTAAAATAATCAATTATTTTATTAAGCAAGAAATTATATTTTTCAATAATTTCATAATAAATATGAAAATATTGTTAATAATTATTAATTCTACATTGCTACAAGACTATCTGGCAACAGAACAAAGCGAGAAAGAGATAGCGCTATCCGCTTTGTTGAATGATAGACAAGGATAGCAATACAATTGCTAATCAAACACTGCCATTATAACGTGGACCTCAATATAACCAATGCGATGGAATTGATTTCATGTTCTTATCTTCAATCCTTACAAGAGATTTTTTATTAAAAAATCGAATAGATAATTTTGGAGAGTAGTTTCATAAAGAAAAAATTTCATAAGAAGATGTCCCATGGTATAGGGTGTTCATGTTCCAAATTTCACTGTTAACTCAAGCCTTTTGTATAGCAGTTCTTTTTCGTGAAGCTATGTGACGCTGGTAGTCTCTCATAGTGTGACGTGAAATTTGGAACATGGAAACTGACTTTATAAAGTGATTGAAAACACACATTTTTTATTGTACACATCCATATTATTTATAAGATTTGTACACAGGACTACAGATTCGTGTTGAAACTAACACATTTTCAGCTTTACATATTTAAATATCCAATGACGTGATCAAGGCCAGGTAGATCGTGGATAGATCGTGCCAAGAACATCTATAAAAGCGAAATGGCACTGACTGACTGACTGACTGACACTCACTCACTCACTCACTCATTCACTCACTCGCAGAACTAAAAATCTACCGGACCAAAAACGTTCAAATTTGGTAGGTATGTTTAGTTGGCCCCTTAGAGGCGCACTAAGAACGTATTTGGGAAAATTTCCAAAGATACGCCCAAAATCTGCGTTTTTAGCGTTTACTCAGCTTTATCGAGAATAAATGAACAGAAAATGTTCAAATTTAGTACAGAAGCTCAGCTAGGGTGTAATAATGTTGTGTTAGAAGGAATTTGCAATAACGTCAAAGATACGCCCAAAATGAGCGTTTTTGATTTTTCTCAGATTTATCGAGAACAAATGAACAGAAATTGTTCAAATTTAGTACAGAAGCTAAGCTAGGGTGTAATAATGTTGTGTTAGAAGGAATTTGAAATAACGCCAATGATGCGCCCAAAATCAGCGTTTTTCTCAGCTTTTCTGCGTTTTCCCAGTACTTTGACTTTCTGAAGGAATGTAGCATGCTCAAATGAAAAATGCAGGCGAGCGGAGCGTGCCCGCTGATCTCATTTTTGGACGATCCAGTCGGGGGTCCAGGGGGCGGAGCCCCCTGGCTAGACGGATATGGCGAGCGAAGCGAGCCTGACGGCTAGTATTACATAAACTATAGGTAGCATTACAGTCCAGCAAAGTTTTAATCAAAAATATACCTGGCAATCAAAAAGTCTCTCCGCAGTACCTGCGTTCTGTTTTAGCTGAAGATTGTGTTCTGTTTAGAAACCCGTTCGACAGGTTACTCCCACTTTTCCCCCCCTCTACTGTAATGAATGTACACGAAAGTTTAATAGATTAACACCTTGCTATTGTTATAAATACTTGTTTTTGAGTTATGGAGTGTTTTTTTAGTATATAGTTCACTGCGGAGGGACTTCTTGATCACCCTGTACTATAACTGCGAAAGAAGCCACTTCCAATGATAGTACATCTTGATAATGAGTTCTTGAATACATTGAGTGGGCCCGCCTTAACTGAGTTTGGCAGGCAGTTGAACATTCGCACAGCCAACCTGGAAAACTTTCCTTCACTCTTGACAGGCGACAGCGCGGTCCAAGTTGACCCTCCCTCGAGTTCCATGTGAATGCACTTCCTCTCTTCTGGTGTAAAGATGTACTGGTTTCAAAACGAGACTGCAGTACAAATCTAATAAACGTGGATGTGACAAAAAGAAGACTGTGTGTTTTCAGTTATGGAGATATTCCTATTCAACACATTTTATTATAACGTTGATATCACTATACTAACCTTCCTGCAAACATCACCAATCAACTAGACCGAGTCGATTATTTGTCAGTTCTAGAGCATACTTTAGACTCTACTAACCTTCCTGCAAACATCGCCGATCGACTCGACCAAGTCGAAAATGAAGTGCTTGAGTAGAACTTAATCAGTTCTGGAGCATACTTTAGACTGTACTAACCTTCCTGCAGACATCGCCGATAGACTAAACCGAGTCGAACTTCATCAGTTCTAGAGCATACTTTAGACTCTACTAACCTTCCTGCAAACATCGCCGATCAATCGAGTTGAACTTTATCAGTTCTAGAGCATACTTTAGACTCTACTAACCTTCCTGCAAACATCGCCGATCGACCGAGTTGAACTTTATCAGTTCTAGAGCATAATTTATACTCTACTAACCGTCCTGAAAACATCGCCGATCGACTCGACCAAGTCTAAAATGGAGTGCTTGAGTAGAACTTAATCAGTTCTGGAGCATACTTTAGACTCTACTAACCTTCCTACAAACATCGCCGATCAACCGAGTTGAACTTTATCAGTTCTAGAGCATACTTTAGACTCTACTAACCTTCCTGCAAACATCGCCGATCGACCGAGTTGAACTTTATCAGTTCTAGAGCATAATTTATACTCTACTAACCGTCCTGAAAACATCACCGATCGACTCGACCAAGTCGAACATGAAGTGCTTGAGTAGAACTTAATCAGTTCTGGAGCATACTTTAGACTCTACTAACCTTCCTGCAAACATCGCCGATAGACTAAACCGAGTTGAACTTTATCAGTTCTAGAACATACTTTATACTCTACTAACCTTCCTGCAAACATCGCCGATCGACTCGACCAAGTCGAAAATGAAGGGCTTGAGTAGAACTTATTCAGTTCTGGAGCAGGTTTGAATTGTTTTGTTTTTGAGATTGATTTCTACATTTCGATGCAGGTTTGATGCCTAGTGAGATCGGACTCCCACTATATAATTGTAACGTGCTATAAATTTTCGGTTCTAAATTTATTGTCTAAATTTAATATTTTCTAAATTTGGCTTAGTGGTTTTGTGTTTTGTATATGTTTGGACTTTATAACATCAAAATGAACTTTATTACGAAGTGAAAGGTGTAAATTTAAAGTATTGTGATCACTATAACCTTAGTGTCCGGTTTCCCATTAGGGAACTTTGGACTATATACGGCGAGGTGGAACTACCCTTGGGTCTCCCCACCACTCAAGGCCATATGCTAATAATATAATCAAAAGTTCTGGAGCATACTTTATACTCTACTAACCTTCCTGCAAACATCGCCGATCGACTAGACCGATTCAAAATTTATCAGTTTTCAGTTCTAGAGCATACTTTAGAATCTACTAACCTTCCTGCAAACATCGCCGATCGACTCGACCGAGTCGAAAGTAAAGAGCTTGAGCATGGTTTCTACGTCGGCGTCGGTGGTCCTCACCAGGTGCTGGTAGAGGTCAAACGGTGACGTCATGTCCGGGCTGAGCCAGACCGCGTTGCCAGCCGACTTGCCAAACTTGGCGCCAGACACAGTTTTCACCAGAGGCAGAGTGACGCCGTACACCTCCGTCCGGCTCAGGCGGGATATCAGCTCGTGGCCTGCCGAGATGTTGCCCAGCTGGTCGCTACCACCTGCCTTCGGGCCCATCAACAAATCAAATTTTATTTTCTTCAAGAAACAGTTTACAAAACAATTTCAAATACATCACATAACTCCCAAAATAAACAATATTGATAGGCCTACTTATTGACCAACCGAAGTGAGGTCTAAGATTCAAGTCGACGGTTTGCATTTCTCGTTATGTTTATTTTTATGGCGAAACGCGGAAATGGATTTTCAAGGAATTTGACAGATATGTTCTTTTGAATTTCGCGTCGACGAATATAATATATTATAAAAGGTTTATTAAATTTTGCATTTCAAAAGGAAAAAAATGAGTCTCCTTCGAACGCCAATATTACCATAAAAATCAGACTATAGAATTATTCATCACTAGCTGGCCGGCGAACTTTATACCGCCAAATAGTTTAATGCATCTCATGACAAACTTTAGCTGGATGCACACCTGAGGAGGCGCGATGCGGCAATTGATTTATATAGATAATATTCCAACTGCAAAATAAATAATTTACTAAAAATCAATCATTCTAAACACCGAAGACAGCACAATTATTCGAAACAAAGCAATGTCTTTAGAGCATGTAAGTCTTTAACCTGAGGCCGCACTGCTGGATGGTTACAAACAGAACAGTCATTCTGTTTTTAACCGGGGCGTTTAAAATAAAATACATGGGCGGTTATGGAGCAGCACACCCTCTTATCTTCTATCTACCGACGGCTGTTGTATGACGTAATGATTATAACAGCTGATTTTATTTCTGTGTGTGGCCAGCTCACAAATCCTCTACCATAAAGGCCATTCCACACAGCACGTGGCGTGCGTGGCTGGACGCACGCCACGCCGGCTACGCTAGCCACATGCCAATTCACACCGCCACGACTGTTGCGATGCTATACCGGCCAAGTTTCCCGTCAGTATGCAGGAAGATGTCAACTCCGACGGTCCCGTGGTGTGAATCTGGATTTTCTCGTGACTTACCTAGGTTTGATGACTCCAGCAGCAGCAGCAGTAGTAGTAGTGATAATGAGCTGGTTTTATTGTATTCGGTGACAGCACGGGACCAGTGGGTCCGTACATCCAATCAATAACAAAAGGAAGACCTATGGCGAATTCCATCATTTAATGCGTGACCTTGAGGCTGACAATGATAGTATATTATGTTCTATACGATAGTATACGTTCTATACGATAGTATACGTCCATTATACGGTATGCGCATGCTCGGACCAAAACGTGGCCGGACACGTTTGAAAAGATCGCTGAGAGAGCGAACGGTAGCCACGCGTGGCTAGTATAGCAAGCGTTGCCGCGTGGCCGTGGCTGCTATGTGAATTGCTTCATTTGATTAGCTGGGAAGCGATGTTTTGAATAGTAGCTAGCGTGCGTGGCTGGACGCACGCTAGCTACTATTCAAAACATCGCTTCCCAGCTAATCAAATGAACCAATTCACATAGCAGCCACGGCCACGCGGTCAACGCTTGCTATACTAGCCACGCGTGGCTACCGTTCGCTCTCTGAGCGATCTTTTCAAATGTGTCCGGCACGTTTTGGTCCGAGCATGCGCAGTACGTATACTAGACGTATATAAATGTAAAGAAAATAAAAACTCAGTACCCTTTTTTTGAAATATTTTATCACAACATGTTTCGGACATTTATGCGATTTTCAAGTGATATCAGAAAAGAGATAAAATATGGCATATCAACTAGACGTATACTATCGTATAGAACGTATACTATCATTGTCAGCCTCAAGGTCGCGCATTAAATGATGGAATTCGCCATAGGTGTTCCTTTTTTTTTTGATTGGATTGTACTCACTGGTCCCGTGCTGTCACCGAATACAATAAAACCAGCTCATTATCACTACTACTGCTGCTGCTCGAGTCATCAAACCAGGGTAAGCCACAAGAAAATCCATATTCACACCACGGGACCGTCGGAGTTGACATCTTCCTGCTTACTGACGGGAAACGTGGCCGGTATAGCATCGCAACAGTCGTGGCGGTGTGAATTGGCATGTGGCTAGCGTGGCCGGCGTGGCGTGCGTCCAGCCACGCACGCCACGTGCTGTGTGGGATGGCCTTAAGGATTACATGTAAACTTTGAAGGACCATAGGAAAGAGTCCTGAAGTTGGATTATGAATTTGATAGGTCATAAACCTGGTCCTGAACATATTGTTTATTGTTTTTGAGGGACGAATTCAGGATCCAAGGTTCAAAGAACCTCCACACGTCTAACGACCAGTTATAGAATAGACAGTCTAGAGGTTATGTAAATTATAACTTAATTCCCACACTATTTTGAGTCCCAAAAATGTATGTATTTTGTCAAACAATGGACTAAACCAGCATGAAACTATATCTCAATGAAATTTAGGCCTTCAATTTCAAAGTTGAGTCAGTTACACACACATATTAATTTTTGAATGTTCGATTTTCTGTCAGAATGAAATACCAGATTGAATTGAACTTGGCCAACACCTGAACACATCATCTGTTCGCAAAGTTATGTTTAATCTAATATAATTTAGAAGGACGGCAGGAATCAGATGTCCGAAAATCAAAGTGTGTGTAACACTACCTCCGTAAACAAGGACGTAGTACATTCGTGTACGTCAGCACAGGTAGGGCTCCTACACCAATGAAAATTCGTTGATTTCAGCTGATCTATATCAGCTAGTTTTTTGATTGGTATAGTACCCCTACCTGTGCTGACGTCACACGAATGCACTATAGCTTTGTTTAAGGAGGTAGTGGTGTAACTGACTTGACTTTGAAATTGAAGGCCTAAATTTCGTCAAAATCTAGTTTCATGGGTGTCTAACTGACTAACTATCACTGTATTTGAGAAATTGAAATGTGAGATTCATTTTCAAATCATAGAAAAAATAATAGAATCGTTACTATATAAGTTTATGAATTAAGATAATTATATCGAGACAGGAGTGGAGGCTTTCTATTGAACAAATTGGTTTATTCATAAAATATTACATATTCACAAAAAAAAAAGGTGTTATAAGTTACATGAATTAATTCTCCCTGCCTGGATGATTTGTCCGTGTGCAGGGAGGAGTCGCAAATTATCAGACAGAGGGCAAAACACTAGCAATAAAAATAAATTACAAACTATGAATAATAAATAAATTTGAAAGAATAATAAGAGAGTTTATTTTAATAATAAATTGCAAAACTAAAGATAGGAAAAAACAATAAAGAATAAAATAAAAGTGTCAGCTCGACGGCGGTAATATCGAGTAATATAGCTTATTAGCGTGGTACTGTGTGTAATATTTGAATGTTATTCTGTGTTCAGAACTAGAAAATATTCATCTATATGGAGAATGTAGAAGAGCCCTCGCAGCATCTGAACCGATGCAGAGCAGCCCCCCTGCCACTCTCGCTTGTAGACGGCAACGCTAACCCCCTCAGTAGTTGAATCTCGGCCGGTACATTACGGTAAAGCAATGGGCTAAATGAAAACAGTTTCCAAGTTGAATTGAATTACTTAAACGGGGAAATTGAATATTTATATGCAATCTGTTTCTAGTGGATAATAATGTTGAATTTCATTGAAAGAGAAAGTTACTTTTTTTTATAAAGACAAGTAAATTTTTTATAAATAATTGTTTATATTTAACACAGGGAATTCTTGGAAAGTGAATGTGTTGGAATGTGTTTATCTATGATTTTTGGCCAATAGTGTTTAATAAGTGCTCTCTGTGAGACCGCAACAGGACGCAGGACACCCAAGGAGGCACCGCCCCACGCAAGATGTCATACTCAAGCAATGTCTGCACATATACATAGTAGACAGAACGACAGTGTCCAGCACTCAGGACCCTTCCCAGCTGTGCAAAGGCATAATTCATTTTACGCAACCTCTTGCTGAGGTACTGCACATGGGCCAATTGTTAATGACTTCTGTTATGAACATCAGTTAATAACAAAAATGTTGAAAACTTTTGTTATTAACTCCGGTGAAAACCCAGCTTAAGTGTTTGAAAGGTGAACGCTGTCGAGTGGACTATTGCAATGAGGCATGCAATTGATTACCTGGAAGCGGCAGTTGTACTTCTGAAGCAGGTGATACCAGTCATAGGCCTGGAAGATCTGATAGGAGAACTCGGTGTAGCTGAGGCCATGCTCACTCTTCAGTCGTGTGTCGACACTTTCCTTGCAAAGCATTGTGCCCATCCGAAAGTGCTTGCCTATCTTCCCAACGTACTCCAACGCATTCATCTTCTTGTACCAACTTATGTTATTCACTACTCTGCAAAATAGATAGTACGAATGTTAGCAGAGGAAATTAGAATTGAATATAATTGACCGAGCGGAGTGAGGTCTAAGATTCAAGTCGACGGTTCGGCATTTCCCTTGTTAAATGTTTGAATGTTTAAATGTTTATACGTTGCGCATTTACGGCGGAACGCGATAATATTTTTCATGAAATTTGACAGGTATGTTCCTTTTTTAATTGCGCTTCGACGTATATACAAGGTTTTTTGGAAATTTCGCATTTCAAGGATGATATAAAAGGAAAAAGGAGCCTCCTTCATACGCCAGTATTAGAGTAAAAATCAGACTATAGAATTATTCATCATAAATCAGCGACAAGTGATTACACAGATGTGTGGAGAAGCCAGTCTATTGCTGTATTTCCATAAGGTCTATAGTTTCAATCAGGTACTGTGGATGAGAATACTGCGTGAGGTCTACTGTTCACAGAACTACTAGTACATGTGATATGCGAGCTTCATAAATCCATCTCTACGTACCAATTAGAAGTAGATGAATAATATACAGTTTGGTTCACAGTTTTACCCAGGTTGGTCATAAAAAAATAGTATAGGAAGATATCCCATGATATCTATTATATTACGCGATCAATTTCTGTACATTTATATCTGGTTATTTATGTTCAAAGGATCTCCAAAACGGCTCTAACGATTTTCACGAAATTTGGAGCATAGTAGGTTTATGATATAAAAATTCGATTGCACTAGGTCTCATCCTTGAGAAAACTCGCTGAACGACATTAAAAGGATAATATTATCATCTTGGCTGAAACAGCTGAGACTTTTAGTAAAAAGTGAGCGAGTGATTCTGTGGAAACAAAATATCGCATCCCTGAAATTCATAAGCTGACGTATAGCCAGCTGTAAAATACTAGTAGTTCTGCGAACAGTAGACCTCAAGCAGTATTCTCATCCACAAGTACCTGATTGAAACTATAGACCTTATGGAAATACAGCAATAGACTGGCTTCTCCATACATCTGTGTAATCACTTGTCAGCTGATTTATAATTAATAATTCTATAGTCTGATTTTGACTCTAATATTGGCGTATGAAGGAGGCTCCTTTTCCCTTTCATATTATCCTTGAATGCAAAATTTCCAAAAACCTTGTATATACGTCGACGCGCAATTTAAAAAGGAACATACCTATTAAATTTCATGAAAATCTATTACCGCGCTTCGCCGTAAATGCACAACATATAAACATTAAGAGAAATGCCAAACCGTCGACTTCAATCTTAGACCTCACTTCGCTCGGTCAATAAACACGATCATTTTAGAGAATTGTGTTCTGTTTATCAATTAAGAAAAATAACGAGCGAAGCTCGGTGCCCCGATATTAGATAGTTTATGTTCCAAATTTCAGGCCGATTTTTGTCGACCTCAAGCTAATTATTGTCGACCTGGTGACAGTATATTATTACTGTTTTGGCATGGTAAAAGTGTAAGAACGGCACAGTATGAGACACTACCAGCGTCACTTAGCTTCGTGAAAAATAACTATACTAGGACTATCAGCTTGAACCAGGACTGTCATTTTAAAAAGTGAATTTGGAACAGAAACGCCCTGTACCATGGTATATCTTCTTATGCTCTCTTTTCTCTATGTTTTGGTTTACGGTTTTTACTTTTTGAGTATTTTTTAAACTGTGTATTGGGAGGAGAAATCTCGAATTCTGTCAAGAGCTACAAAATTGCAACTTTACAAAGCATTGGTGAAGCCTGTGGTGTGTTATGGATCGGTGCTTACTGCTGGAGATATACAAAGACTGAGAGTTTTTGAAAGAAAGGTGGTGAGAAGACTCTTGGGCCCTGTTTTTGAGATTGGTCTCTGGAGAGGAAGAAGAAATCTTGAAATAGAGGAATTCTTGAACAATGAAGACATCGTGCGGTCGATAAAATCTGGTAGAATAAGAGAGATGGGGCATATGTTGAGAATGGGAGATGGAAGAGTGGTGAAATGTATATGGAAGGAGAAAATATATAACAGAAGAAGAAAAGGTCGACCCAGAAATAGATGGACGGATGATGTGGAACGCGATCTAAGGACGCTTGGAGTTCGTAACTGGAGGAGGCAGGCCGAGGATCGAGACAGATGGAGATGCTATGTGAGGGAGGCCAAGGGTTTAAAGACTGTAGAGCTGAGGAGTAAGTAAGTAAGTAAGTATTGGGAGGCGTACACTTTAATCGGGGTAGAAACCTAGGGGTTTTCATATTCATTCATTTATTGGACAAAATACTACAATCATAATAAATTATGACATTGAAGGAAAAACTAGGCTGAGCCTGTACTATTTCTTCAAAAACGACTGTATAATCTTTGTTGTATGTTGGTGTTGCGTGAAATAAATAATCTTATTCTTATCAAGGATTAGACTCTGACCTGTTCCGTATCACATCAGCATAAAAATAAAAAAAAACAGCATAAAATACATTGGAATAAAATTTCATGAACTTGTTAGTAGATGATCAAATTTTCTTGCCAAATCGCTTTCAAGTTAACTTCAATAGTAGGCATACTTAATTTTATTATTTATTTTGTTTGCTACTGAAAGTATTGAAAAACTAGGCTGAGCCTGTACTATTTCTCTTCAAAAACGACTGTATAATCTTTGTAATGTTGGTGTTGGGTGAAATAAATTAATCTTATTCTTTTTCAAGGATAATGCTCTGACCTGTTCCGTATCACATCAGCATAAAAAAAACAGCATGAAATACATTGGAATAAAACTTTATGAACTTGTTAGTAAATGATCAAATTTTCTTGCCAAATCGCTTTCAAGTCAACTTCAATAGTAGGCATACTCAATTTTATTTTTTTTTTGCTACTGAAAGTATTGAAACACAATATATGATAAATCGAGTATATAAATCAAGTGATAGAATAAAAGGGTACTTGATTCATTCTATAGTGTTTCAAATGGACTTGGAATCTGGAAGTTGAAAATCTACAAAAATGAGAAATTAATTATACATACATGGGTGGTTTTAGAGGTTCCTTGCCATTTTTGTCATTCCAAAAATACTTTTCATGATTGTCGAAGATGGTCTTAATGTTATCTGTGATGCATCGACTGTTTTCAGCAACGATTTCAGCGGATTGTAGTTCACGCTCCTTGTTTCTACCGCTGGGGTCACCTATTGACCCTGTAGCACCTCCCACCTGTGAAACGTACAATTCTGTCATTTCCAATCCAAACCTTTGTCTAAAAACTACTAAAATTCAATTAATTACTATAGTGAGGTCCATGTTATAATGGAAGTGGAGAAAGATAGGAGAACAACGTTGCCGATCCTCTGTCTTGTCAATGCCTATCTAACTGATACCGGTTTATTGATGTAATATTAACTGTTCATTCTCGTTTAAAATAATCAATCATATTTTATCAAGCAATAATTTTGGGGGTATTCACAATGTTGGAGTTGCTGGCTAAGTCCAGCTATTTGCTAACTCCTGCTATTTGCTAAGTCTGTGTTAGCTCAATGCTATAGTGGTACGATAGAAAAAAATTGCAGACGAGATAGCAGATAGCGCAGGTTTGAGTCCTCTAACTCTAGCTAACTCTGTTTAAAGGGTGGCCATATTTGTTTTAGTCATATTTGGTAGCAAAAGTGAGGTTATAAACTTTGAGTTACACAAATTATCCACTTGGACCGCTATTGCAGTTAGCTAATAGCAGATGGTTTTAGATGGGGCGTTTACAATCCTGAGTTATCAAATAGCACTTTAGCTGGCTAAAACAACATTGTAATACCCCTATTATATTTTTCAATAAATTCATAATGAAGTTTCATAATCAAGATTAAATATTTTGTTAATCAATTGTATTTCTACATTTTTGAAAACGATCTGGCAACAGAGCAAAGCGGGAACCCTCTGTGTATGATGATACTCACTTCATAATGGCAGTTTTCTTTATAAATAACATTATGCTTCCTGATCGCAAGTGAGGTCCACGTTATAATGACAGTATTTGATTAACATTGGTGTTGCTATCATTCGACAAAGCTGATAGCGCTATTCTTTTTTCCTACAGTTACCTTGAAAAGTGACCATTCCTGCACTGATTACAGAACGCAAAGAATCACTTTTCCGCTCTAGTGCGCAAAGTATTACTTTGCGTACTTTTGATACTTTGCATATTATCTTGCAGCCATCTCAATCAGCTGTTGACATTTTTGGCGTGTATTTTAAATGCGAATTTGTTTTACCTATTATTTTTTCTGATTTTCAAATAAATAAAAATGAGAACTCATTAAATTATACATTTTGAATATTATTAGTTATTCATTATTTCAAATAATATTTTTTTCATTCATAAATTGATTGGTTAAAAATTATTTAGAAATTAAGATTTACTCGAAATTATTCAAATTTTCAAATTAATTGGATAATTCAATTTTTAATTTGGATACATTATCGATTATTAATTTTATTTTCAATCGGATTATCAAGTTTAAAATAAATTAAAGTTGTTATTGATAACAAAATTATATAGACAAACATTTGATGGATTTCAGCCATCATTTTACCCATAATCAACCACATCTCATATTCAATGGTAACTGTAGGAAAAATTTAATGTGAAATACGTGCGCAAAGTTCCTCTGCTGCACTCAAGAAACCATTCCGCCCTCGCCTACGGCTCGTGCGTAAACGTTTCTTTCGGTGCAGCAAACTGTCACTTTGCGCACTAGTTGCACAAATAACTATTCTAGCTCCACAACGTTGCCAAATCTGTTTTCAACAATGTGAAAATATAGTCAATTAAGACATGGCAACGCTGTTCTGCTATCTTCATCCACTGAAATTATATCGTGGACTTGACTATAGTAGTTTTAAATGGATCCCACTACAGAACAATGATGGACGTATTGAACCATGCACTAACTGTAGCTACTGTATAGATTGGAAAATTTACTGTTATTGTTAGTATTAAATTTCCCTGTTTGCAGCTTTTTTTATTATGAATCGGTAACTACTTTTAAAATAGACATTTGTGTTCGTTGAAAACTCCCTCAATGTTTTCATTGAAAGACTGAGGTAATTTGAGCTCTTTTCCATCAACTGACCATCCGAATTCCAAACTATAGTAAGGTCCACGTTATAATGACAGAGAAGAAAGATAGGAGAACAGCTTTGCCGATCCTCTTTGTTGTCAATGCCTGTCTAACCTGTATTACTACTATCAATTTATTTCGATATACTTCATCCTCTTGTGATTTGGTGATACAATTCCATCCGTAACTAACATTTCAGTAATACATATGCACTCATGGACCAACAAAAAATTTGAATTATTTGGGTTGCTCTAAAAAGGACGTTATAGCTTACGTAGCCGGGAGACATTGCTGAGTCCGGCTTGAAAAAACTAAGCTTCAAATTGAAAATTCGCTCAACCCTTAATGCGCAATTAATTAACTTCCATAATTTAGTGTAATATGGGTACGTATCAAAGAATCATAAATACTATATGCCAGAACCAAAATTGGTTTATTTCGTCAAAAATTTCAAGATAATCATTCTTGTTCCTAAGAAATCAAAATAGTAGTGTCAAAAAATGTCAAATGATTGTCATTCTATTTACATCTAGACTGGGCATTGACAGGCATGTGTAACTATAGTGAGTTCTACGTTATAATGGAAGTGGAGAAAGATAGGAGAACAACGTTGCCGAGCCCCTGTCTTGCCAATGCCTTCTGTTGTGGGTAACTGATACCGGTTTATTGATGTAATATTAACTGTTCATTCTCGTTTGAAATAATCAATTATATTTTATCAAGCAATAATATTGGGGGTATTCACAATGTTGGAATTGCTGGCTAAGTCGAGCTATTCGCTAACTCCTGCTATTTGCTAAGTCTGTGTTAACTCAATGCTATAGTGGTAAATTAGAGAAAAAATTGCTGACGAGATGGCAGATAGCGCAGGTTTGAGTCCGCTAACTCTAGCTAACTCTGTTAAAACGGTGGCCATATTTGTTTTGGTAATATTTGGTAGCAAAAGTGAGGTTATAAACTTTGAGTTACACAAATTATCCGCTTGGACCGCTATTGCAGTTAGCTAATAGCAAGGTCTGTAAATACAGGTCATGACACAATCCCGTGATGCAGTGCAAAATCGCCATTTTATGGGGTTCTAGTTCACCAATTTTCAAATTTATCAGCTGTCATTATAGATTGAACAACATTATGTGTTATTTTGTTCAAGGAATATTGCTTGGCTTTGAATTGTAAAATAAATTGTTACAACAGAATAATAATATTTAGATTCCAACCAGAAACTGAATTGTTGATTTTTAGATTTAATTGATCGGAAACTTATAACTCTTTTTGAAGTTGCCCTCACATATTTCTGTCTTGTTCCAATGCCTTATGAATCATAATCCTTAAGTTACAAGAATAAGAATCATTTTTAATAATAAATAAATGAATACTTGAAGCATTTATTATTGAAATCTCATTATTAAAAAATCGATAACCTAAATTCACATATTATTTGAAACAGAATATTGTTTTTATAATGCATAATTTTGTTACGAGCAAATTGAATTAGATTGGATTTTCAAATGTACCGCCATAAAGACTCCATAAAATGGCCGCTCCATAAGGAACACGAGTGTCATGACCTGTATTAATTTATAGACCTTGTCTAATAGCAGATGGTTTTAGATGGGGCGTACACAATCCAGAGTTATCAAATAGCACTTTAGCTGGCTTAAACAATATTTTAATATTCCTAGTATATTTTTTAATAAATTCATAATTAATTTTCAAAATCAAGATTGAATATTTTGTTAATTAATTATATTCCTACATTTTTGAAAACGATCTGGCAACAGAGCAAAGCGGAGAAGAGATAGCGCTATCTGTTTTGTTGAATGATGGACAAGGATAGCAGTACTGTTGCTAATCAAACACTGCCATTATAACGTGGACCTCACTAGTCATAAGTTTTAGAGGTGTTGTCATAATAGATAATAGGCTGCCCGCTATTAAAAGCAACACGGATTCATGGACTCGAACATGGGAATAGTTTGCATACAGTATTTTCTTATTTTATAACGTGAGATTGTAAATGTAGGCCTAGAATAAGTTACCACTTCCACTCATGTTATAGCATATTCATAAAGTTAAAGACCGTTAAAGTTAAAGCGGGTCATTCACTATCCTATAATTTGGTCCAAACTGTTTGGCCACCCCGTTGAATCTTTTACTACTCACGCTCTGGCTGATTAGTAAAAAATTCCTACTCACGTTCGAGAGTTTGCTAGCTTTTTTCGACAGCCGATATGCCTCCTTCGGAAATTCTCTACATTGGCCGTAAGCATGCAAAGTGAGTGGGGAAGAGGTGAATAGAGACATTCCCACATCTACTTTACCAGCCATTCCTTCGCTGTTTGAGGGGTTGAGGTTTATGTTAAATCTCGTGGCCTCTACCTCATAAATATTTATTCTTCATGTGGCCTCGTTGTTATTGTAAGGATAATGAATGTTGAATGAGGTAAAGTCTTCAGTCTCCACCACGTGCTAAAATTCTCTCATGTATGAAAGGAAGGAGAGCGGCAAATCCGTGGGTCCCGAGTCGCTTCAACAGGGGCTAGAATATTGTTAGATTTTTTAACAGCCATTTAATATTTATCAATTGATTGAATGACACTGTCAAGTGTTATTTCTTGAAAAAGTGTTTACTTACTATAACTATTCTTAGTGGTTACTTACTTAATTTCATAAGTAGTTACTTACTATATTCTGTCGTACGTTGATTTACTAGTGAAAATAGAAACTATTCAAAATGCCAAATCGTATCAGACTACCTCTTTAAATATGGTACGAACCGTTAATACCTTCTGCTTCATCTATCACCCACAATTGTAGGATCCGACGGCGTCTTCAAACCAAAACACGTAAATTAGCAC
>NC_052506.1:304073-340526 GCF_014356525.2 Nilaparvata lugens | reverse complement strand
CAGAGGCTGTTTCAAAAGACTCTACAAATGGGAAGTATTTTGAAGAGATATTTGTAAGAACTGTTATATTCGTCCGAGAATGATACAAAGACTGATGACAATGAAGATGAGGATACAGAGGAGTTTTTGTGATACACTCCAGAGTCCAATAGGTGATACCGTATTCAAGATATTAATAACTTATGAAGAGCCAATTGTTCCAGTAAATGTGAATCAAACAATCATCATAACCCAAGATCTCGATAAAAATGAAACAAGTGACGAGAGCATCTTTATTCATTTCCCAACAATGACGTCACGCCAATTCTTCACCATCCACTCCAATTTCGGAGAGGTTGTTGGAGTCCTATTCAAGTACAGTTCACAGAAAACTAGTTCTTCGATCGCAGAAAGTCGAGCGGAGATTTTGGATTTGCTCAAAGCCAGCCTCTCGGACGACCAAGTCTTGGATAGAATAGTTTTTAGTCTATTTTCAAACGTTTTGGGTGACAGAACTACTCCGACACAAACAAAAGCTGTTGATGAACATTCCAAATCGTTCGATTCATCATCAAAATCACCTCTGCCAACAAAGCGCCTGAGCTTCTCTTCTGAATCAGAGATAATGCTGAGAGCGAGTTTTATGAAGCTGAAGAAGAAGTTGAAAGTGTTCCCGTGCAAACGGCACCAGTCACTGTACTTCCACAATCGACTCTCCATGATTCAAAAGAGCAAGACTCAGGTTTATCAAATGTAACTAATAAGGGAGTTGTGGCCGATCAGAGAGAGATAGAAATTCAACCTACTCTGATCTCAAGTGAGAAAGAAATCACTCCCATAACGCGGGACGTAACTTTGGAAAGACTGAAAGATATTGTTGAGAATACCGTAGTGTTCAAAGATACTAACCCTTCATCAGCGAAGAATAGCTTGGAAAGGAATTATAACACTGAAAAACTCAAGCTGAATTCCGGAAATAGAACGCAGAATACGGCAGATGAACAAGTCTTCAGAAACAAGGATGCTGAAGCCCCTGTGGTACAGGTTCAAGTTACACACACAGCAGATGTCCAAGCGAATATTGGAAGAGCAATAGATGCAACAGGAGAACTAGAGACAGAAGAAGAAGAGGAGGAGGCGGAGGAAATTGAGGAGGAGGAAGAAGAAGTGGAGGAAGTAGAGGAAGAGATCGGAGAAGAACCGATAGAGGAGAGTGAGGTGGAAGATGAAAATTTGGAGGAAGCAGAGAATGATCAGAGCTCAATAAAAGAGAATCTCGTTGTTGAAATTGAGAAACTTGAAAATACGAATAACAGAGAAGGAGAAACCAATTATAAAAAAGGGAGAGCCCCATTGGAGAGGTTGCCAACCAAAACTTGGATGACTCAACAACCACAAATGATCCTATTTTGAATAGAGAGGTGAGTCTCAATACCCCATAATGTATTTTCGTTGCTTTGCGATTTTTAGAGAGAAGTCTTCGTTTTCAAATTTGTGCTTGTACTGTACAAATCAGAGCGTCCTCATTCCATCCATACATGTTTTGTTTTCTATCTTGTAAGCTATCACCTTTCATAGAAGTGCAGGTTTTTATTCGCATGTTGATAAAACTGGGAAGCAACATTGAATCTAACAATCTATATAGATGTATATATTATCATAGATGTATTCAAATTAACCAATTATTCAAATTTGCTTACTCCTGTATTTATGTGAAAATAATTTTGTTTGAATTTTGTGTTTTCATTGTTTTGAAGAATTCTAGAAATAGAATATCATAGATGGAAGTTTTCCTATTTTTGAGCGAAATCACTGGAGAATAATGTAATGAAAATAGCAGGAATCAAATCAATTTTAGACAAATAAAACAAATCATGAAATAAAATGGAATGGAATCCATGTCTATTCGGACTTCCAATACAATAGTAATCTACATATACTGAACAATTTCATTACCCATAAAGTCATATTTGAAATGTTTTTCCACTGATGTTTAAAATATTATAACATAAGAAAGTGAAAATGAAAACACCTTCAAACAACAAGAAAATTCTATACCTCTCACGAGAAGGCGGTCTGGGGGCCTCCCCGGAAAATTTTAGAAAATTACCCTCAATTTGGTATGATTTCAAGCAATTCTACTTGAAAAACTACATCCTAATAATGAAGTTTCTTTATGTTCAGGGCTAATATTATTTAATTTTTCATAGAAAATAATATATCATAGGCCTATGACAAGTTCATATAACAAATAGAATGGAAATATAATTTAATTAGTCATTCAATTGTTTCAAAAAATTGTTTCAAAGTTATAGTCTTCAAACCTATGATTTTCATGATCTTTACTCAAGTGCAAAATATATATATTGGGGGGAGGGATATCCATGTTCCCAGATATTACTGGAGATTTGTATATCCTCCTGTCCCCGGTGGAAACTACTCTTTAATCATAACATAACTGGGACATTTTGTGGGTACCATACTAAAAAAAAGGTGCTGTAGCATTTGTTAGGGAACTACGTTTCAATCACATCAACCGATTTACATACATGATCTATTCATATTCATGCATGAAACTGAATGAACAAGTATCAATACATGTTATATTGAACTTTCAATTGTTAAATATGGTAAAAACAAAACTTACTTACTTCAAAAAGATCTTTCTGAAGTATTTGCTTTACGCAGTTCCATAGAGTAAAGATACTGTTTGAAAGTTACCTATCTATTTGTCTCTGGCAGTACGCACTAGTCCATTCACTGTGTAGCCCATAATTTTATCATCATTCTCTCAGCACTTATAATTATTATATATATTTTGGTTAAAACAATGTCTGAAAAAATATTAAATTGGAAGCCAATTCCTTTTACTCAATTTCTATCAGTGGTCAATTACCTTCTACGAATCTGGGCTACGATAGTATCGATTAATTAATTATTATTGATTAAATGGCTATAATTGGTTTAAACATAATATGGAACTGCACCTACATCAATAATGAAGGAGAACTGTATTAAATACGTTGTAATTCTAAGAGAGTGTGAGATGATAATATCTATGTGGGGTTGATTGTTGCTAATTGGAGGCAGCTGCGTTTGCTTGCATCATCACGGGATGCAGAAATAGTCTGCATTGCATAATTGAACTATTGAGTTGAGTCCAGACCGTGATGAGCGACCCTTCGTTTGCGTGATCCTTGCTGTGGAAGTGATTTTGTGAGTGGATGTAGTGAATAATGGATTATCTTGAATATTTGGATCATTACGAACCAATACCTCAAGTCGGCCAGTACGGTGTCCGAATTTAAAACTAAGATTTTTTGCTGATTTTAGTCCACAGAGAGACTGGCGATTTATGTGAGTACTGCAGCATCATGTCGCATTGTACATAGCGTTGCGGCGATAGCTATTATTTTTTAGTAATGAAAAAATATTACATTAAATTCCTAGCTGGACAATACGCTAGTAAAAAAATAAATTTTTGAAATAAATGAAAATGAATTCCAAATGAACACCAAAAGGTGGAGAGTTGTTCATGTGTTCACTGTAACGACATTTGAAATAGTTTAGAAGATTAATCTAATCGCAGATGATCATTAAAATGACAGTCAAGAAAGGATCGAGACTGAAAAAGAGAGAAAATGGGAGTAAGTGGGGGAAAGAGAGAGAGAGTGAGAGAGAATGAGATTGATTGATTTTTTTCATCTTCCAGAGAGAGAGTGTGGGGGGAAGAAGAAGAAGAAGAAGAAGAAGGAGAAGAAGGAAAAAACAAGAAAGAAGTGAATGATGGGAGAGTGAGTGAATGTGAGTGAGAGAGTGCAAAAGCAATACCCAAAGACAGTGTGTGAGATCCAAAGTAGCATTCGAGATGGCTGTTGCCAACATTGCGACAATAATTCCCTGTGGATTCCTCCAGTTGCGCCTCGGTCTGGCTAAACCCATGGATCAAAGTTGCTCTCGACCAAGAGATGACCGACGACTAAACTCGATCTCAGCAAACCGATTTTTTAGCCGAGACCAAAGTTGCGCTAGACCAACGTTGCGCCGGGGTTAGCCAGACCCGATCTCAGCAATCGCCCCTTGGTTCAAATTGTCCCCCTCCTGTTGTCATCACGTGCCATCACTCCCCGTATTAACGCACTCATCCCGCGTCGTTAACGCGTTTACGTTTAAGCGTTTACTCTTTTACGTCGTTAACGCGTTTACGTTTACGCGTTTACCCTTTTACGTCGTTTATGCGAGGCTCAATGCTGGAAAATGAAATGGAAGTATTGCTATTCAATCTAATTAGTCCAAATTATTATCTTCGGATCAAAATCTACGTGTGGTAATTAATTGAATTATTGTCAATATTTTATTTATTTATTGGAAAGAGTAAACAATACAGTAGTTGGAAAAGAAAAAACATGCTTTTGCCCAAAACTTCTTCAATTTCATAATTTTGTCTTAAATTGTCCAAATATTATGTAGTCCATTTCAATTTATACACTCAGGGCCGTTTGCACAGTGAAAGCTTAAACTGAATTCAATCAGCTGTTGGCTTAAACTCAAAATAAATCACATTATAACAATAAATTATTATAATGAAAACCATGTTGTTTCTCGAATGAATCTATATTTAATCTAGTTTAAGATTGAATTTAGTTTAAACTGGCACTGTGCAAACAGCCCTAAATCTCAATCTGAATATACAAATCAAAATAAAACAAACAATTTCAAATTTAGATAGATTAATAATAAAACTTTCGTAAAAACATGAAACAAACTTCAAATTCACAAAATAATTCTATGAAAACACATAAATTTTGAGCTCGAAAATATCACGTTCACAAAGACAAAGGCTATTATCAATGAATATTTCTATTCTATTTATTTTTGCTATCCGGCTGTATTGGCGATAAAAGACATGGATGGGTCTGATTGAACGAACCTCTATTACGTTTAATCGTGATTAACCACTGATCCTATCAAGAACATCATCTGATTTTATCATTGAAATTCACTGTAATTTAATAGAGGTTAAACTCAATAGACCTACATGCAACCGGGTGAAAATATTTATTGCGAGTGAATACTTTCCAAGTTCTAAGCCTCTTTCGCTTACACTGAGTAGCTTTTTGTACATAATTGCCGACAAGCTTCCCTTTAACTTCATTTTTCGGAAATATTAGATGACTGTATCTAAAATGTAACGTTTTGTTGATTTAATTGGACAGAGACAAGCGAGACGTTACCTAGCTGAGGGATTTGTTGAGACTTACGACCAAGCAGAGCTGGCAGTTCAGCTGATGGAGTTGGAATTCGAGCGGGAGCTGAGTCTGTCGACGGCCAAGGAATGCAGCTCTCTTCCAGCTGCATTGGCACTGCTCCAACAAGAGTGCCAACTCTGCGCTGAAAAATATACCATGAAACAGGTTAGAGAAACAAATAAAAATCTGTAGCTAAATAATGGTTAAATTGTTTTAATTGAGAATATAATAAGATAATAAATAGAAACAAACATATTTTTTCAAATTCGACAGTCAATTCTACATCGACAGTGACTCAGTCGAATTTTTAAATAATAAGATCACTTTTTCTATATAGAGTTACTACTATTAATGAAATAAAATTAAAATATATCAATTTAGGAATCAATTATTATACTTATCAATTAGTTCCAGATAGTTTAAAAGTAAAAACCAAATGCCAAGTGGCCAGGTGATATCTAGCTTTCATAGGAATTAACCACATCATTCCAATTTACTTGATGATTATTAATTATAAAGTATACATAGTCCAGGCAATGAATGCTCAAAAAGGGTATAGAGGGAAAAGTTGGGAAGACAATTTTTGACCCCGCAGTTCTGTTTAGGGTAGTAAGAAGGTAAACATATCAAAAGTCCCCACTCCTACCCCCTGTGCTAAGGGGGACTAATGTATCTCAAGGACTTGACTGTCATATAATAAATTAAAGCTTACATAATTTCCTACAATATTTTTTCTACAACTTTTTTCATATCTCCTCTAGTTTTCAAGATATCCGCACTTGAGGATGTGATATTTTTGAAAAAACACGTTCACCAACAATTTTTTTCTATTTTTGCTCTTATAACTTTTTAAAAATCGATGGATACATAGTTTTTGAGTTTTATGCGAGAGACCAAAAAATGGTACCTTTAAACCACCCCCACCTCCTTAGCACAGTGGGTAGGGGTGGGGACTTTCGATATGTTTACCTCCTTACTACCCTAAACAGAACTGCGGGGTCAAAAATTGTCTTCCCAACCTTTCCCTCTATAACCTTTCCTTGACTGGACTAACATTAGAATATTCTTCATTTGAAAATTTCAATGATGGAGTGTGAGCATTTCTGCTTTTTTTTTATCTGCTTTTTGATATAAAGGTTATTTCACACTGACAAAGTGTAGCTATATACGTCTTTTGAAACACAAAGCCACCGTATCTTCTAATGTAAAATGGTTTAAATGAACGCCGGTTTTAAATGAACAGATTAACGTTAGGATATATGTCGTATCTCCTACATCTTCTAAAAACGTATTCAAGCTATATGCTACGGCGATGTGAAATAGCCTTTATTATGAATTATACGTGAAAATTATATTATTGTAATTTCAGATGATTTCAATGCTGGAGTGTGAGCATTTCTGTTGCTAAGGCTGCGTAACCATCTCAAGGTTATTTCACACCGACAAATTGTAGCTTGAAATACGTCTTTTGAAAGACAAAGCTGTCGTATCTTCTGATGTTGTAGATCTTTATGATCTTCACTCTGCCGGGTTTAAATGAACAGATTAACATTAAGAAATATCAGTGGCGGCTGGTGTAAATATAGTTTGGAGGTTGCATATATCAATCCTAACTTTCATAGTAAATAAGAAAGCAATAAACTGGGATGATTATTTTATTAAATTACAGCATATAGGTACTTGAATTAGGCTATATAAATTTTTTCTCAATTTAATATTCCAAGTAGCTGTAAGAGATAACAAGGAAATGCATAGTAAGTTGCAAGATTCGAACAATAAATAAAATAGAAATAGAAAACCCAAAACTGTTTAGAAAACTGATAGAAACATCTATCATTCTTTATAATTAGCCTGGAAAGACAACATATAGCACAAATATATTTAATATCCTCAAATCAAAACAAAAAAAAAAACTTCCCAACGTTGTCTGTCCTCTCGTCGTCTGTAGTGTGATACTATCCACTATCGAAGTTAGTCTTCATAGGTCGATATTGTTGGTATCGTATTGTTAGTTTCTATACAATGACTGGGTTGTAGGAACGCTGCAACCATGCGTTCCTCAAAATGCCTTCCGTTGTCATAGCAACCAACTGGTTTGCCAGCACTATGTTAGGCCCGCCGCAAAGTAGACTCACGCTAATCCACTAAAAGCAATCCACGCCGTGGGATGTTTTGTAAACCATTGCTAGGCTTCTCCAGACATCTGTGTAATGCATGCAATGAATTCCACTTGTCAGCTGATTGATTATGAATAATTCTATAGCAATGGTTTACAAAACATCCCACGGCGTAGATTGCTTTTCGTGGATTAGCGTGGGTCTACTTTGCGGCGGGCCTAATTTTATTTCTCCCATATAAGCGACGCGTCATAGGGGGTTGCAAATGCTATGCGTTCCTTCTTCGAACCGCGCATATTCAAAATGTTGGACTATATGTTCTGGCTTTCTGCTGTATGAATTTTGTCGGAATCGAGAAAATAATTTCTAATTATATGACCATCAAATCGAGGTGCTATTAAGATGTTTTAAAAGTATCTTTCTATTGCCTGATTTTTTGGGGGTTGTGCAACCTTGCAACCTTAAGAGGAGCCGCCACTGGGAGATATGTCGTATCTCGAACATCTTCTAAAAGACATATTCAAGCTACGCTACGGGGATGTGAAATAGCCTTTATTATAAATTATACCTATTATTTATTTGTAAATTTCAGATGATTTCCATGCTCGAGTGTGAGCATTTCTGCTGCTTAGGGTGCGCGACGCATTACTTTACTCTGCAGATAACAGAGCGCAACATCAACGACTGCGTGTGCCCGTTCTGCAAGCAACCCAACCTGGACTCCTGTGACGGCGACCAGGCTCTCAACTACTTCAGCAACCTCGACATCCAGCTCAAGGGCTTCCTCGAGCCCGCCGTTCATGAGCTCTTCCAGAGGAAGCTCAGAGACCGCACTCTCATGCAAGATCCCAATTTCAAATGGTGTGCAAAGGTAAGAAGGACTGATATCGGTTCCCATTGTTATTCTATTTTTATTTATTCGTATGGCTTTTATTGGCAGAGAGATCCTTTCGGATGTTCTGCCTTGCCGTATTACCCAATGTAATTTCCTATCAACACTCAAGTTAATAGGTTATGTATTGGGTTCTTCTTGTTTTCTCACTAAAAATTTGCACTTCCACTTCCTAAGTTTCTATTTTATAAAGTTCAAAATCAAGAAAATTTGAAACACAAAACACTATTTTCAAACAAAAAATCACATTTTAAAAGCAAACATATATAAAAATGTTGATGATAATATTAAACTGATAATTTCACATTGTTATGAATTCCCTTAATAGCAATTCAATGATCACACCTATTCAATACCAATTATGAATATGTCTGCTGAAGCAGAGAAAAAAGGCCACCACAACAAATGTTTGGGATGTATTCCCAAGTTAAGACTGACAGATAATCCCAACTCATGTTGGGATTATCATGTTGGGATTATCATGACTGATAATAGATTTTGAAAATTGAATTGAATTGTATGGTATTTTATTGTTAAAAATCACATACAAATACTTGTACAATACAATCACTAGAGTATGCAATATAAAATTACCTACAAATAGACATTGATTGTAACTTGCACAACAATAATTATCAATGTAATATTTGTCACTGCCAACATAAGATTCCTTGTGTGTTGGCAGTGAGTTGCGCTTAACTTATTCTGCTTCAATTCTAGTCAAGTAAGAAGAGATATACAAATAAAATTAAATTAACATGATGCCATAAATTTATAATTACTATTGTATTTTGATAACTTAAAGTGAAAAACACATTTTTTTTTGGTGTGGCACTAGCATTCTATATGGATTTATTTGCCACACCAGAAGAATGTGAGTGTTTTTTCACTTTAAAGTTAGCAAAATACGATAGTAATAATATTAGTGAAACCAAGATAACCAACAATGATTTGTATATTGTATATTGAAATTACTTGTATTTGGGACTACATCAATAATTGATGTATCTATAATATAATAAAGGAAAGAGTTGGCGCATACATCTACGGGAAAAGAAATTAAAAAATAACGTATCATCAAGTCTGAACTGCTGGACTGATTAGTTTGAAATGTTCATACCGTACCGTACCATAGATTCTTGATTTACCGAGGATGGTTTTAAGGCTATTTTAATTCTTCAAGATTCAGTAGGTCAAGTTTTGTGTTTGTCAATTTTTTAATTAGACCCTTGCGAAGCACGGGTCACCTGCTAGTTGATATAATTTATTAATTCATTGTCTAGATCACCTTTGGCAGTCCTTGGAGTAGCACTTTTTTACAGTTAGTTCATATGTTATGTTTACAATATATGACTAAAATCTTGTTAATTGTTTTACCTGTATGTATGGAAATTAATGCTGTATTTGGAACTTTATCATTATCACATAATTATAATATCTTTATAAATTGATTTAATCATCAATATTTTTGATGAAACAACAACAGTGCCAAACATATAACCTCTTTCCTAAAGCCGTGTCCACACTGAACAAATGTTCGGCAAACATGTTTGTTGAGGGGCTTAGGGCCAAACATTTTAAAAAGTTTGGACAATCATTGTTTGTCATACAAAAAATACTGTTTTTCCAAACATTTTCAGTGTTTGCTGTAAAACATAAAAACCTGTTCTCACCACTTATCATATTTTATATAAATAGAAATAACAATAAAAATCTCAGTACCCTATTGAATTATTTTATCACAACATATTTCAACATTTTGATGCCATTTTAAAGTGATTTTATATTAGTTATTAAGTGACAGTTTGCTGCACCGAAAGAAACGTTTACGCCCGAGCCGTAGGCGAGGGCAGAATGGCTTCTTGAGTGCAGCAGACGAACTTTGCTCACGTATTTCACATTAAACTTTTCCTACAGGTACCATTGAATATGAGAAGTGGTTGATTAAATGATTATGGGTAAAATGATGGCTGAAATCCATCAAATGTTTTTGGGTGTGATGCTGTTATTAATAACAACCTTAATTCATTTAAAAATTAATAATCCAATTGAAGTTGAAAATTCTCAGCCAAAGTTCTCATTTTTATTCATTCAAGAATCAGAAAAAATACAGATAAAACAAAAAATTCACATTCAAAATACACGCCAACAGCTTGTTGGCGGAACCGAGCTGCAAAATGGCTGAACACAACAAGATGGCTGAACCGACAAGCACACGACCTAGCGGGAAGAATCGTACCTAAGTTTGTTTCATCCAGCTAAAAATTACTGAAACACGATTCAGAAATTTAGACTTTTGCTCAAATTACCGAGAAAAATGCTCAATGTAAACTGAGAAATATTTATGAAAATAACATGGACAACAGAGAATATTATTGCAGTATTCTTATGTTTTTTATTATTTCTATTTATATGAATATCGAACGGTAATCATTTAACCTCAAAATTCGAATTTTGTAATGTATTGATATGGCGGAAGGTGTGGCTCGTTCATCAATTGGGCTAGTCAGTCGGGTCGAGCGAGGGGTTTGTTACCACTGTCTGAAAAAATTACTTTTGGTGGCCCTGCAAAGGGCCAAGTTTGTTGCTGGTGGCCCTGAAAAGGGACCAAGATTGTTGCTGGTGGCCCTAAAAGGGACCAAGGCAGGCTAGATGTTTAGTAATCGTCGACTGGCGCGATACCACGCCGCGCGAGGGTCCCGGGCAGGTCCGTCTGGTGCGAGAGCAGGCCAGCAGGAGCTCAAGTCAATGGTTCGCAGTCTCCACTCTGGTTTACCCAGGCTACGGAGAGGGCTGACCGGTGATCTACTAGCCAGAGGTCGTGCCGAATCTCCGCCGGAGGACCTCCTCGACCACTTCCTCGTTTAGAAGGGGCCTTCGGTCAAACCCCGGGCAGGCAGGGTCGTAGGCTTCCGCTGCACACACTCCGATGTCGGTTCGGCACCCAACCCGCGCATCCAGACCCGCGCGCCAGTTGTTAGGCTGGGGCGCTAAGTCTTGGGGCGCAGCTGGCGCGGCGGTGTACAGCCTCAGCCTCTCCTCCACCTGGCGAAGCCGACGTAGGGCCCTCCTCTTCTGGATTCGGCGGCCGGCTCGGTTCCTCCTAGGCATCGGCTGGGTAGTAGACAAGGAAGACACCTCAGGTTGCGGTTAGTCTCGCCGTGGTTCCCTCATTGGCCTGCTCGCTGCTCTGCTCCTTGTCTCGGTAGTGGTCTCGGCTGGTAGTGGTCTCTGGTAGTGGTCTCGGCTGGTGGTCTCTTCTGGCTCTTCAGTGGAAGGCTGCTAGTGAGCAAGTGCTATCGAGGGCTGACTGACTGTGGGTGGAACAGGGTGAGTGAATCACCCTAATTGGCAGTGCCTTAGGCTGGTTTGCCTTATGACTGCTCATAGCATTAACAGAACTGAAAATTTTGGGTTGCTCCTAGATAATAGACCTTAAGTGAATTTGGCTTTTTATTTTATTTATTAATTTTTATTTTATTTTTTTATTTTATTTTTTTTTATTTTATTTTATTTTATTTTTTTTTTAAGATATAATATAATATGTTTTGTAATACCAAGTTCTGTAATATGGAATAGTTGTAAAGCATCACCGAATGATTGAATAGTCAGTTATAATATTGAATATTTGTAATATATTTGTATCTTTGAATATTTATCTATTTTTCGTTTATGTATATATTTGTTCATTTGACAATTTATTTATAAATTAATACATTTCATTTTTTTTTTTTGCCAAATTCACTTTTTTGGGAGAAGTGTGATGGAGATGGGTTCACCTCAGGGGAATACGATCTGTTTACAATGGTGACTTTAACGTCAAGTTGCTGACCATCAGTCTGGCCACCATTGTTGAAAAGGGAGTGGCTTTTTGGTTTGAACTGGTCGTGGTATCTCGTACATCTGCCTTACTGATGTACGCCACGACGTTGATGCTGTGTCATGAAGTTTTCTTGATGTGAGCTGAATGAAGTCAATCAGTTGGGGAGTGGAGACATATTCATAGAGTAGCCTATTGTTCACTGTGTAGTGAAAGTTGCAGATGGTTCTTATGAGTTTGTTTTGAAGGCCAAATAGTCGTTTTCTATTGGTCTTCGATAGGTATGGGAACCAGACAGGGGCGGCATAGGTCATGTATGCCCTGATGATAGCTGTGAATATGAGCAGCCGAAACTTCAGGGGGAAAGAGGGGGTGATAAAAAGGGGGTATAATTGTCCAAACAGCACACGACAGTGTTGTATTTTCACGTCAATGTGTTGTTTGAAGGTAAGGTTTCTGTCCAGAGTAACACCTAGATACTTGACGGTGGGGGACCATGGCAGGGCGTGGCCATGGATTGTGAGAGTGGGAGGAAGTTTACATTTTCTGGAAAAGGCGACAGCCACGCATTTATTTGCATTTATCTCTACCTTCCAGGATGAACACCAGGATGTGAGCAGGTTCAGCTGCTCTTGAACATTCCTGGCCGCCCTCTCGAGATTCATGCTGCTGGAGTGGAAAGTGGTGTCGTCTGCAAAGAGACTGGTTTGAACTGAAGGTAGAGCTGGCATGTCGTTGATGAAAAGGGAGTAGAGAATAGGACCAAGCACAGATCCTTGGGGGACACCTGCTGTTGATGGGGTGAGAGCTGAAGAAGCTTTTGAAGAGGGGGTACGGATTTGGACTTCAAAATACCTATTAGTAAGGTATGACTTGAAGAGTCTGACTGTTGGGGTGGAAAGACAGATGAAAGTTTATAGAGGAGTCCATCCAGCCACACAGTGTCGAAGGCTGCTTTGAAGTCTATAAAGACTGCAGCCACGTGCTCTTTCTTGTTGAAAGAGTCTGATAATTGAGAGCAGAATTTCATTAGTTGCAGAGTTGTTGAACACTCAGTAGCCCCCTTTTATTCACAGTCCCCGAGTTCACCTGCGCTGCTATTGGCCGGCGGTGCTCGGCCATAGAAACGCAGGAACGGGTGGCGGCGACTGAGGCGCACCCTGGTGGCGGGTGGGTCAACCACTCATTTGGTTGATGCGTGGCGTGGGGAGCAGAGCAAAGCGGCAGGCTGAAAGGTAGCGAACGCGAGGAGGTATCAATTCATTTGCTACTTTTCTCATTTCTTGCAGTTGAAATAATAATTATCAATAGAAAAGAACTTCTTTATTAATAAATGATGAGAATTCGTAAATAATGATTATTTAATTATGATTTAGATGAACATTATTCTTGTTTTGGATTTCTAGATTAGGATTTATCATAAATGTAGGGTAGCCATTGAAATGATTCTTATCTAAATCTAACCACAGTCATTGTTACCAACTTATTTTTTGTTTTCGTGCACTAATCCTCCATATAACCCACCACTATTTTGTGTTGCCATGTTGCAAATCTGGAGTGCAGAAAAATTTTTCCCTGCACTAGAGCGGAAAAGTGAATCTTTGCGTTCTGTAATCAGTTTAGGAATCGTCACTTTTCAAGGTAACTGTAGGAAAAAATATTTTGTTTGGTGAAGCGTCCACACTGGCCACGGGCAAACATTTTTTGTCAAACATAATAAAACTGTTTCAACAAACATGGTTTGTTCAGTATGGACCCGGCTTAAGACTGTATGAGTTTTAATAATTTGTAAAAAATATTAACTCTGACTATCTGTATAATGCAATATTTTGTTATAATTTACCTACATATTAAGAGAGATCTTGTTTCACAGTGTTCTTCAGGCTTCATAGCCAATCCGAGACAGAGGAGATTGGTTTGCCCTGATTGCAGATCAATGACATGTGCCAGTTGCAGGCGACCTGTAAGTATTTTATTAAGATTTCAAATACTAAAATTTATGATACTGTAATGATTAAATAAGCTATCACAAGAGTAAAGAATTTTTAGCCTTCCGGCAGTCGCGCTGTTGTAAAAAGTACAATACTGTCAGTTGTTTGAATGTTCAAATGTTTATATGTTTATATGTTGCGCATTTACGGCCAAATGCGTTAATAGATTTTCATGAAATTTGACATGTATGTTCCTTTTTAAATTGCGCGTCGACGTATATACAAGGTTTTTTGGAAATTTTTGCATTTCAAGGATAATTAAAAGGAAAAAGGAGCTTCCTTCATACGTCAATATTAGAGTGAAAATCAGACTATAAATTATTAATCATAAATCAGCTGTCAAGTTGACTATAAATTGCATGCCATGAAGCATGAAATTCAATATCTCAATGTAACTTGGTAAAAAAAATTAGCAGCTGTGTAGACTATAAATTGCATGCCTCATTGAATGCAATTTTTATGCACTATTAAATAGGATGCAAAGAACTTATAACTACAGCTCTTCTGGGCGCCTAGATGTATTCTGGTTTTCTTGCGCTGAATTCCGAAAAGCGTTATATGATAATTAAATCTTGTGTAAGCATGATCTGATCAAATAAATAGTTAGTGTATCAGTGTGGATGTGCTTATGGTTTGGGACGTCGTTATAACTGCGCCGAGGTCTACTGTTCACAGAACTACTAGTTAATATGTTTTGACAGTAAACAGAGTACATAACACTTGGAAAATTGGATGTTGTAAAAATTACAACACGCGACTGCTCGTGTGATTGAATAGGGCGCGACTACCGGAAGGTTAATACAATTTCTCACTTAATAAGCTTATATACAATGCACATCGATTATTGTTATTCACAAAAAAATTTAAAAATCACAAGAATATTTCTATAAATTGTTATAGTCAATAATATTCAATAAATTGATTTATGAATTCCAGTGGGAGAAACAGCATGAAGGCGTATCATGTGCTGATTACGCGGCATGGCTGGAAAAAAATGATCCGGAAAACCAAATCGATCAGCATCTGGCTGAGCATGGTGTTACATGTCCCAAATGTATGGCAAGGTATACATTCCAAGTAATACTAAGCTATTTTTCTTCTTACCTAACCATTGACTACTATCTAATAAGATAATGGATTGAAGATGCTAGACACTCATCGAATTCTTCTTCTTCTTCTTCTTCTTCTTTGGCTGTGCCTTATCCCATTTGAATGGGGGGCATTCCTTTCTCTTAGTCTGCCTCTCCACGAAGCCCTATCCAATGCTTCCTCTCTCCTCCAACCACTCTCCCACAAGTCAGCCGCTATTCTATCTCCCCACCTCATCCTAGGTCTACCTCGTCCTCTTACACCATCCAAAGCCAAATCCTGCACTCTTCGTCCAACATAATCCTCCTCCCGTCGCTGCACATGCCTAAACCACCTCATCCTTGTCTCCAGCATTTTCTTTCCCAGTGGTCCAACTTTTACAGTGCCTCTGATCAATTCATTTCTTATTTTATCTCTTCCTGTAACCCCACACATCCATCTTAACATTCTCATGTCAGTTACTTCCATCTTTCGTTCCTGTTTCTTTGAAATGGGCCATGTTTCTGTTCCATACAACGTAGCTGGCCTCACAATACTGATCAAAGACACTTTTCCCCCAGTTGACAATAAAATTCACTCTCTCATCGCAAAGAATACCACTCATTTTTCTCCAGTTCATCCATCCACAATTCATTCTATGATCTATTTCTACATCAAGCCCTCCATCTCTCTGTACACTTGAATCCAGATACTTAAAACTCATCGAATTCCAATTTTAATATAATTCCACATTGTTTATATCATTGGACTGGTGAGCGTTTATTGGTCAGCACCTAAAGTTCCCAGTTTTGTACGTACTTTCAAAATGAAAATTCTCAATGATAGGGAAGCCTCTCCAACTTACTTTCAATACTTAAGTGAAATCATTTTTGAAAAGAAACCTTGAATTATTCATCTTTTTTGTAACACAGTTATAAAAATTTGAAAAGTATTTCAACCACTAAGAAGTTTCTCATTTATAGTAACCAGATTGAGTACAGAGCTTACAATTATTGATCAATTATAATGACTTTTACACTTTTAGCATTCTACAACAGCGGATGAGTATTGATAATTGAACATTCGTCATATTAAAGTTAATAAGAACAATATGAAAACTTTATATTGTTCTTATTAATTTGTAAAAAAGTAGCCCATTCATGTGAAGTGTTTTTTTTGCCATATTAAAGATATTCACTGAGTTTTTATGATGGAACATGCGTTTACAGGTACTCACTGTCTCGCGGCGGTTGTATGCACCTGACTTGTCCGCACTGCAAGCACGAGTTCTGTTCGGGCTGCGCCAATCCTTTCCTGATGGGCACCAAGTGCACTGTCTCCGAGTACTGCGCCAAACTCGGACTACACGCGCACCACCCTCGCAACTGCCTCTTCTACCTGCGCGACAAAGAGCCACAGCTGCTTCAGAAGCTCCTCGACGTAAGATGGGTTTGCGATACAATGATTCTGACACATCATAATAAAACAATAAAGGCCGGTTTTAAAGTCCTAGACTTTAAGGCTGTTTGGTACACTTTTTTATTATTTAAATTGGATAATCTTTTTCAATATAATTGTTAAGATCATTATAAGAGTGAGAAAAAGTGGAAACTGAAATTTTTAAGTGGTCTAATAAGCGAGTTATGGTTTGTAAAGTGTAACTTTACAGATTCCGTTTTCTTTCCAGATCATAAACGGTTTCGACTACCTATATTATTAGAACTTCTCTTAAAAAAATGTATCTTTCTAAACTAAAACATTTTATTCCCCATATCGTTCATAAATGAAAAAGTAACATTTTTTGTAAATTCGATAATATTTCGGTATTAATCGCGAAAAAACGCTTATTAGAACAAAGCCAATGATATACTGAATGTATGAAACCGTTTATGATCTGGAAAGAAAACGGAATCTGTAAAGTTACACTTAACAAACCATAACTCGCTTATTAGACCACTTAAAAATTTCAGTTGCCACTTTTTCTCACTCTTATAATGATCTTAACAATTATATTAAAAACGATTATCCAATAAATAAAAAGGTGTACCTATAACAGTCTTTAATAGCTGGAGTCTGAAAATTGGCTTTCCAAACAGGGCGTAGTCGCAGTAAAATAATCTTTTCCTCCACCTACTGTCTAAAGTACTTACTTTACTCCCTGAAACATAATACTAAAGTGTCACTTTTTCGCTCTAGGTAGTAAAAAACAGAAAAACTCCCTAGGGAGTAAAAGTGACTCCATTTAAATAACATGGGAAGAATCTCTATTTTAAAAACTTACATGGTAATAGGTTAGAAGGTCTAAGCTCAGATGAGAAAGCGTAATAGAGGTGTCTGTCATTGAGTCAACTGAATTCAATACCACAACCAGAAATTTGATCAACTCATGAAATATATTTATGTATGATATTATATTCTTAATATTAGTAGACAATAAAAATTTATACAATTTTTAAATATTTTATTCTATTCAAAATACCAGCCAACAAATATTTTTGATCTGCATTCTGCAATTCAAATCTGAACCGCGTGATCTGGAGTCAGCCATTTTTGGTAGCCCAGCTGATATAATTGTTACACTTGGCCGATAGGTAGCGCAATCAGCAGTGCCTATCAGACGACCGTTTTTTAGGTTTTAGATTTTAGGTTATGTTGTTAGGAAACATTGTCACCAATACGTAAGTTATTAGAATGATTTAATTTGCAGTTTCTATAAAAAAATGTAGATGGAGGAAAAATGTTGTGTACATCACGAGCGAAAAATACTTTTTCTCCCTCAGGAAAATTGTTGCCCTCGGCTTCGCCTCGGGCTTCAAACTTTTTCCCTCAGGGAGAAAAAGTCGTACTTTCACTCTAGATATACAAATAACTATATTTGTATAATTGGAAACGTTTTTCCTTGACGAAATAAAACATTCCGAAATAATTCAAAATAGCTGAGAATTTACACTATTTTCTTTATTTTATTTTGTGATCAATTTTCTAGTTTTTGGACATTTACTTTAATCGTGGACTGCGACCACGACCCGTTTCGGAAAGCCAATTTTCTGACTCCAGCTGTTCAAAGTCCAGAACTTAGCTAAATCCCGAGCTCGGAAACCGGCCCTAAATTGTTTGAAACATTTTGATTCAAACAAAGAAATGCAGTCGATAAATTGATTAAAACATCCAAATAGTTTACTATTGTTTACATACAATAATTAGGACACTGATGATTTAAACAACGAAACGCAGTCAATAATAATATTGTTTAAAACATTTCGATCTATTCAAAACACCATTTTGATGTTTCAAACAACGAAATTCAGTTGATTATTGTTTAAAATATCAAAATAGTGTGTTCAGAATGAATCAATAAACCATCATCAATAATAAGGATTCATCAATAAATTCAAATCTATTGAAAAAAGTTTACTCTCGTCATTTGATTGAAGTATGACAATACATTGTTGTTAACGAGGCAATAGATAGAACATCAACGTCTTATTCTTTCAATAAAGACACGCTATTTTGATGCTTTAAACAACCAAATTCAGCCAATAAATTCAAATTTCAATAAAAAGTTGAAAAGTTTCTCATGAAGTCCTGGTTAAAATATTCTATTCAATAACTTATTTCAAATGCAAAATATGATGTGTGTTGTAAATCCACTTTTTTCTACTATTAATTGGAACTTTATATAAAAAACACTTTCGAAGTGGAAAAACGTACTTTTTAGCAGTGACAACGTTGTTGGTCATCTCCAGACTAAGGAAATTGACTCTTGCTTCAATATTACAATATTTTTTCTACACTGCACAAAAAGCAGCTGTTTTCCAGTCCCTAAGTAGATCTGAAAGTCATTGTTTGCAGACGACTCTCGTCTGACGTCAGAACAGGTTTCTTTCCGGCTAAGGCCGGAAAGAGTACCCTCTCCGGCCGCTACATTTCAAGTGTGCTAGAACAGCTGATCAAAATTTTTTTCATTATTTGAGTTTATTATTCAATAATTAAAACATTTATAATATCATCTTATTGTCATTTGAAAGAATAGAAAAGTATAAACTCAATCTCCCACCTAATTGAACATAATCTTTTAGGTTATTTAGACAAATCAGAATAAAAATTAAAAATACTTGGACAATTTCCTGATATTCAGATTACCTCAGATTTGCTAGAGCTAAGACCTTCCACTTTTGTTTTTGGAAGTGCATAATAAACGATTATTCTCATATATATATATATTGTTTATTTTTCTGTGTGGCGAAAAATAGCGCACCATGGGTAAAAATGTTTTTCCGGCTCTCAATCTTTTCTAGTCCGATGCCTACGGCCTTAAGACTTGAAAACCGATTTCGAGCTGGAAAAGTCTCATTTTCGGCCCTAGGTGCGAAATATACTATTACAATGGTATGGAGAGTAGGTAACTCCATACACTCCATACCATTGTAGCCTTGAAGCAAGCTTGACCAACTACATGTCGAAACGTCGCTACTGCTAAAAAGTAAATGTTTCAAAAGTGTTTTTCTATACAAAATATTATGCATATTTATTGAATAAATATATCATTTTTTAACATTATTGTTCCCAGGACAACAATGTGGAATATAAAAAGATTTACCAGAAAAGAGGAACTCGATGTACGATGCAATTGCAAAGAGAGACTCCCGATGGAATGATTGACGTGACCTGCTCTCAGCCTGTCATTTTCAGCGGTCTTTGCAGGTGAGATGAGTACGGTACCATATTAGTCAAATTTACACATTGAGTGGAATTTTCTGCAACAATAAATTGAAAAATGATAGTATTCTACAATCAAGAAATCTGAGTATACATGAAAGTATTATCATTATTAATGCCTCACATTGATGATCATATTCAATGCAAATATTCGTTGACATGCATTATTGTGTTTTATTATCTATTTGAAATCTTCAACTTATATACCTATTTTCAACAACTTCAAGTTGAGTTAATATACAGAGTGAGTCATATGTATGGGAACCCTTCAATAAATTGGAGACTGTTGTAGATATAATACTGTAACTTTCAGGATAAGTTATTGGTCGAATACTCTACCTTTTGACGTACAACTGAATTTTAACCCCTTATGAGGGGTGATAACTCGAATATTTCAAATGTAAAACCCCATTGTGTGGTACATCATTTTAAAGGCCTTTTTAAAACAAGAAAAAAGATGGCATCGACAAAAATGTTCTATGATACTTGTATCCAAAATGGCGGCTGATTGAAGTTTTAGTTTTTAAATAAACAATTGATAAAGTTCAATCAGCCGCCATTTTGGATAAAAGTATCATAGAACATTTTCATTGATGTCATCTTTCTCGTTTTGACTTTTGAGAAGGCCTTTAAAATGATGTACGGTATCACACAATGAGTGTTCACGCTCAAAATATTTGAGTTACAAACCCTCATTTCTTTAAAAACTACAACTTCAATCAGCCGCCATTTTGGATACAAGTATCATAGAACATTTTTGTCGATGCCATCTTTCTTGTGTCAAAAAGGCCTTTAAAATTATGTACCACAAAATGGGTGTTTACATTTAAAATATTCTAGTTACAACCCCTAAGTCACCCCCTTATATGGGGTTGAAATTCAGTTGTACGTCAAAAGGTAGAGTATTCGACCAATAACTTATCCTGAAAGTTACATTATTATATCTACAACAGTCTCCAACTTATTGAAGGGTTCCCATACATATGACTCACTCTGTATTATTTTTTACGAAGTGATATAAGATAACCCACTACAGTTTAATGAACTCTTTAAAGAGTAATATTATTTCTCTTTGATAACATTGATGTAGTAGACCTTTAGCTTTTAATGTAATCTATAACAGAATACTTGAATGATCATACTATTTCAGACGTCACTATATAGAATACATAAGTCGATTAGTCCGTAAGCTTAAGATTGAGACACTTGGAATCCTCACATCAGAAGACCTTGAAACTGTGATTAAGCGAGCAGGAAAAAATCTTCCACCAAATCCCTATGGCACTCCAAAGCTGCACTACCTCAACGCTCTGCTAGAGGTACAAGCAATAGATCACATGACTTGCTTCACATTCCTATTTCATCCATTCTCTATAACATCCACTTTGTAACCACCTTTAAGCATGCTCAGTTTCTTGCTCTACAAGTTACAAGTAAGTTCCTTAAATAATTATTATCTAAAGCTGGTGTTTCGTTTGTGCGTAAATGCCGTCATCGACCACGACAGGGTGAGGATCTCAGATTGGGTAGATTTCAATTTGTCCAAGTAACCTGAAAGATTATGTTCAATTATGCTTTAATGAGGGAGGTTTAGTTTAAACTTTTCTATACTTTTAAATAGGAATATGCTGATATTATTAGAAATGTTTGATTTTCGAATAATAGAACACAAATAATGAAAAGTCATTTGATCAGCTGTTTTAGCACACTTGAAATTTGGATAATATGGATGTCAACAATGCTTGTTGTCGTCGACTGCGGAAATTTACGCACAAACGAAAATGCACCTTAAGCCATCAATTTACTTGACTTATTGAGTCATTTATTCTCATCCATATTATGAGAGCTGATCCACTAAATAGTTCAAAATAAATACTATTGAACATACATCAATCATAAATTTTATGTTAATATTTATGGCGAATAATATACATGAATATCAGCATTAATTGTGTCCGGGCACCAATGTGTAAAAATACCTTTCTTGTTAAAAACTCAAAAGTAATTCAGTATATTGATTTCATTGGCTTACTACATTCACTATCTATATTCGATTATCTATCTATTACTACTGACTGACAATCAGATTAAGAAGTGGAAAAGAATAATAGAGAACTTGTCTCTTTTCTGTTTAGGGCTACTTGTAATATAAATAGAAATAAAAATCTCACAACCCTTTTTTGAATTATTTTATCACAACATGTTTCAACATTCATGCCATTTTCAATGAAAATTTTTAATAAATTTTGAAAATTGAAAATGGCATGAATTTTGAAACATGTTGTGATAAAATAATTCAAAAAAAAGTACTGAGATTATTATTTCTATTTATTTAGAAAATGTGTTTTATTCTTGTCAATCCACCTTTTATTCATTCAATAACAGAACTGCAGTTTCTTGTAGCAACCAACACATCTTCAGCTGTATAAGTTTCTTTTTTTATTATGGAGAAGTTCCACAACAATCAACGAGTTTTATCAATGGAACATAAATTTCAACTACTCAGTTTATATGTAAGATATAGCTCACATTACATGAACATCTTGATAGTTCACAGTTTGACGGAAAACACTTGTCGAGCAAGAAACTCGTGCGGCAAACCCCTAAAATAAGTTCTTCTGGAACTGGCTGATTCAGTGTGTGTGAAGGGCAACTAGATGGAATCACGTGCAGTTATTGCTATCATCGCTTCCATTCTTGTACAGGTTTTGAGTGTTGGAGACTTTTTTTATTTTTGGCATGACCTGGTTACTATACAGGTTTTGTTGTTTGTTCTGCTTAGGACACATTACATTGAATATTTGGTGAAGCAAATTGGTCAGCAGAAGTTGGATCCGATTGCAATTCTCGATCTGAATGAGGCTCAACAGGAGCTGCGCAGGCGAGGCAAAGCGTTGCCGGAAAGGCCAAGTCATCTGACCGACGATGACTACCTCAAGCTCTGTGCAAAGGTATGTCCAGTCCAGTCCGAACAAGCCTCTGCCCGCCCGCCGGTCCTCTCTAACTCACAAGCAAATATCTGAAAAACAATTCACACAGTTAGTTTGCACATACATCATGAACATGACACCCAACAACATTAATAACTTACAATAGTGGATGGACTCTGCTATTAAACACTTCCTCGAAATAAATAAGATCTATCACTCCGTTCAAGCACATATAGAGGGACTCAGAGACTGGAAACGCGTTCAAAATGAATTATGCTGCGTTTACACCAAAGTTATTAATAAAATGTTAATAACTTAATCCTTATAGATTCTATTAGATTGAACGGAACTTGACAAACACATATGTTCATCAAGTATATGATAAGTTATGTTCAATCTAATAGAATCTATAAGGATAGTCTAACATTTTGTTAATAACTTTGGTGTAAACACAGCTTAAGGACCATATGCTAACACTACGTTTAAAACTAAACCACGTTTACTTGTAGATATGGTTGCATTTATTATAATGAGTTTCATACGGGGTTTAAACGAACATCTGACATTTCTCCGTTTAATATGCATACGGGCCCAAGTTATTTAGTAATGAAGTCCTCAGATAATTATGCGATAAAAAGGTAAATTTTTATGCGCAATTGATAGCACACGCGAAAAGAAAATCAGTTTCCATGAATGACAATATACTAAGTCTCTTTTCTAGTACAGTACTCAATCTTTAAAGTAGAATGGAAGATGGTAGATTTTATTATAAATTGCAGTTGACTAACTGTATCATAATTACTTTAAATATCCAATGATAGCTATAAATAAAAATATTAAAACACTTCACTTACATGGGCTACTTTTGTACAAATTCATTTTTTTAATAAAAATATAAATCTGTTAGTATATTTTTATTTATTTTAAAAGTAGCTCTAAAGAAAAAAGCTAATGAAAGCTATATAAATAAAATCAAGGACTTCTGCTACTGCAAATATTTGGTCAACTTTTGCAGTAGCAGAAGTCCTCAGTTTCATTTTTTAGATTTCATTGGATATTCTAAATAATATTTCTGTCAATAAAACATTTATTATTATTCATACAGTCCAATGGAAGAGTTATATTTTTGGCATACTCATACATAAATCAAAGCTGGACAAAAATATATAATTTCAATAAAACTAAATCAAGGAAGAATTCGAAATTGAATTAGATTACATATAGTTTGTCTTACGAATTAGTAGCACAGATTCAAGGAATTTATATTCAGAATCTTCTATTCAACTATTGTTTGCTCAGAAAAGAATCATTTATTGTCTAATATTGGGAACGTACAGAACCTATGGAGATGTGCAAGTTCTTCAGAAATGACCGTGGAATGTAGCTCAATGGCCCTTTCATGTAAAAAAATGTAGAATGGCTGTTCATGGAATAAATTATAAATGAAAATTGAATTAAACGATAATTGAAAAACACTACCTGTTTGTGGAATATAGGTATTGATGCGCTCAACACAAATACATTCAATACAACGGTTACAATTTGTAATTAACCAAAGTATCAATAGTTTTGCACCTAAAGTAGAACAATCGTAGCTAAATAACCTATCAGTAACTGAAGCTGACCAGTTTGATTCATCTTGAGGATTATCCTAAATTATTCTAACATTTAGAATTATGATTTACTGATGAAAGTGTTTTTGTTTCAAATGCAGTTACCTGCTAACATTTTAACCTTAGATACTAGGCTACTTCATTCTATAATACCACGCTTGCACGCTTCTGACATCTCTAATATAATTTAATTGTCAATATATAGGCCTAAGTGGGAAAACAGTTTGCGAAATAATACCTAAATAAATGATTGTTGAAATAATACTTTTCAAAATATAGAGAACTCACAGCTCATAATCGAACTAAATGAATAAATTGTCTTTACGATTTCGGAATGGAAATTCCATCTGATATAGTCCCCCAACACAATGATAAAATTATTATTACCGTACTTCACATTTAGAAATGGTAGAGTTGAAACCTGATCCAGCGTGGATATTCGACTCCTTCATTAAATTAACAAATATTAATGTTTATGAGAATAAAAACTAAGCCCATTTTCCGATCATTCATTTTGCCTTGATTCAGACACCAAGATCTCTTTTGTAAATTACTTAGATATTGCAATTATTCAAATGCTAATAAATTAATATTATTAATAAACGAAGATCCAAATTAAATGCTGTAATTCACCCGAAGACTTCTGCTACTGCAAATATTGACAACAGGGTAAACAGCTAGATGGAATTTCCCGGACTGACAAATAATTTTTGAATAGTAGCGCTCATCGAAATTCCATCTAGCTGTTTACCCTGTTGTCAATATTTGCAGTAGCAGAAGTCTTCGGGGTGATTTACAGCATTTAATTTTGGATTTTCGTTCATTAATAATAATCTCTTTTGTATGATAATAATAATTATTTTTACAAGTTGAGGAGGATTAGAGAGATTCTATTAATTTTCATCATATCAAATAGGCTACGAGCGAACAATAACTTATTTCTATTTTTGGGTTGTGAAGAAAAATTTGCCAATTTTAAATAATTTTATTAGACTTCCACTTCAGAAACATGCTAAGTTAGTAACAGGAAAGTACCGATCTTAAAATATTTTTTTACACAAAGCTTTGATGCTTCAATGGAGGTTTTTATCTGGAAATTAATTAGCTTAATCTTCTTCTTATTTATAGTTCAGATTTAGATGAAAATCGTTGCCATTATTGTTTATAATCCATGCAGATACAGTTTACTCAACATTTTACTGTTTATTAGCTATATATTAAGTGTTATCTTGATGAGTGCTATTTCAGTTGTAAAATTACAATTGACTATTTTCAGATTGTGAAAGAGGAGATTCCGCTGGAATGAAACTTACAGAACTTGAGAAAAATTCGAGCTGATAACATAACAATAGTAGCAGAGTCAACAGTTAACCGGTTTATTATTTGTATTTCATACAAGTGACAAGTTTATCAATAAAACCAATGTTTTTTTACAATAATTGATTATTAATGCATCATGTTCTCCTCCTCTTTTCAGAATATTCAAAGGAATGAGAATATTTCTTATATTCCATAAAAACACAGATAATAAATAAATAATTTCAAGAATATATTTAGTATTTTAGGTCCATAATGTGATCACAAGACCACGTCAAAAATTGAAAAAAAAAAAACTAATATCTAATAGCTAGTCACAACAGCAGAAAGTCAAAAATCTGGTGTGGAGCACTCACACAACTTTCCTTGCCATTATGAAAATTGATCACCTGAAGTTAGTGTTCACGCGCATCTCAAGTCTACTATTCAAAGATCTGAGCCAGCTGGTGACAGGACAATAACGCTGGAGACACACGAGGTCTGCTATCTCTTCATAGTGAATGATTTAATGGAATCAACAGTTTGCAATTGAATAATCACATTTACTCGAATTTCGAGCTTATTTTCAATTTTAGGTGAAAATGTTACAGTACTGAACATTAATTGTAGTGATTTTCATGCTCAATCTTTTCCACTTGAATTTTTTGTTTAAATTGTATCTGAAGCCTGATAATTGGGAATCTAAAATCAAACTTTGCATACATGGGGCGGAGCTCCTGAAATTTTTACAGATATGGGACTTGTGACAGTTGATAGAGCTTATCAATGACTATTTTAGGTATAAGTTTGATCAAAATCGTTGAAGCCGTTTTTGAGAAAATTGCGAAAACTCCTGATTTGACAACATTTTCGCCATTTTAGCCGCCATCTTGAATTGCATTTGATTGAAATTGTTCGTGTTGGATACTTATAGTGTAAGGACCTTTCGTTCCAAATTTCAAGTCATTCCGTTAACTGAGAGATGAGATATCGTGTACACAGACGCACATATACACACACACACACACATATATATATATATATATATATATATATATATATATATATATATACAGACCATCCAATACCCAAAAACCACTTTTTTGGACTCGGGAGACCGAGACCTTGAAACGTATAGAAATATAGAAATTGGGGTACCTTAATTTTTCAAGCAATACTTTTAATACCTACGGCAATAAGGCAAGGAAAGGCAAGGTCTTCTCGTTTATCGTCTGTTATATATATATAAGAAGGAATGGTGATCGTTTTACAACTGTAAGAGCTAGCCACAATTATTCTTCAAGACATGGTACCAATTTGCTACTTCCCCAACATCGTCTTGCCTTGTCTGAAGGGGATATAAATGTCACTTGTATTAAAATGTATAATAAATTACAGATAGCTTGAAGTCGATTAATAATAATGCTTTGTTCAAAAAAAACCTTGAAAAGTTTGTTGTAGAAGGAGAGTTTTACTCGTTGAATGAGTTTTGTCTGGCTGACTTCCTCTGACCTTTTATTATGTTAACTATATCCAAAAGACATGTTACACATTACCTATGTGTATATAATTGTACTTATGACGACTGCGATATACAGACATTTCTTGATATTGTATTTATGCAGAAAAAAAAGAATTTTAATTTGAAAAGTAAAAATACGAACTCACCAGTGCCAGTGTGTTATCCAACATTAAGAGCTCACTGATGAAATACAATGGGTTCTCCATCAGCAATCCCCTTCAGCGCGCCCTGAAATCGCCAGGTCGACAGGTCTCTTGCCGCTATTGGCAGCTTGTTGAATAGTCTCACAGACAGGTGGGCAAGGCCAGTTCGCAGCTTGCTCAGCCTCTGCTACGGTACGTCTAATCTATGGCTCCCCCTTGTATTGTAGGTATGAAAACTCTGCCTGGTGGCAAGATCACCCACATTCGTATGTGTCCTGCAAAGCGTATGAAAAATATATAGTGCAAATACTGTAATTATCCTCTCTCTCTAACAAAGAGAGGACGGCAATGAGCCAGTCTATCTTAAATATAATATATGAACATACTGAGTTATATTCCATAAATAATTAAATATACACTGCCTAATATAAAAGAGTACAGAGGTATAGAAATCAATTCAGTAAAAGGATAAGAAGCAGTGAAGTTCTCCGCTATTCAACATTTAAGAATGTAACCATGACAAGAATATTCAGGAGCAAATGAAGCACTGTCTTCATGATCAATTGTGTGAATGATGGCTGGAAACTTCCATTGGTACTCGGAGTCAATGGAGTACAAAAACGAACTTAGAGTAGCATTTAGCATTTGTATCAACAAATTTATCACCATTGCAAAATTCAATTGAAAGTAGTTTTATCAATGTTACTACAGAATAGAACCGTGTCATCAATCACATAAGATATAGGCTACAATAGACACGCAATCAAATTGGAAAATATACTATTTTACAGCACATTATTTTCAAATAAATCAAGAATGGACTGCTCAGGCTAACTTTTCTATTTAATCACTTTATTTCATCAAAATTCCTTCAAGCTATTTATTCTCCAGTTCCAGTAAATACAATAGACATAAAAAGTTATCTCAAGCATTAAATTGGATTATCTTCAATTTTGAACACAGGTTTACTACTTTTATTCATCTTAAATACAGAAGGTACTGTTTAGGTACTTAGGTACTGTATGTGAGTAATAAAGAAGCAAGTTATTCACGAACAAGACTCGCAATCTCCATTTATGTCAGCCTTGAAGAGAATAATGTGAGTTTGATTTCGAAAACTCTTTGACTGTAGTAATTTATGAAATATTAATTTCCAGCATTTGAAGGTAACTTTTTTAATGATATTATGTTCATATAATAATGCAGTTTATAGATTAGGTATTTGTCAATCTGGCATAATTGACTTGTAACTGAGTTTAGCAAACCTCTTGAAATTGAGAATATTTATGTATAGTTCTATAGTGAGGTCCAAATTACTAGTAGTTCTGTGATCAGTAGACCTCGCGCTCAGTAAGTTACATTGACCTGTTGATATGTTTTCTCAAAAATTAATAAATAATTTATCAATTTAAAATGTCTAGAAAAATCCAGAATAAATATAGAGCTTTCTGTCCTATCGTACCGTGACGTGTCGTCCCGGAATGTGAGTGTGAGCGCTGTTATCAGGTCTGGCTGTAACTGTCTACAACGTTGATGGAAAGATACATTTTCAAGATGTTCGATGTTTTTGAACGGGTAGTATTATAGTCAACTGTCTACTAACGTTGATGGAAAGATAATTTTCAAGATGTTCGATGTTTTTGAACGGGTAGTATTATAGTCCACTAGACAGCTGATTTATGATAAATAATAATTCCATAGTCTGATTTTTACTCTAATATTGGCGTATGAAGGAGGCTCCTTTTTCCTTTTATATTATCCTTGAAATGCAAAATTTCCAAAACCTTGTATATACGTCGACGCGCAATTTAAAAAGGAACACATATACATGTCAAATTTCATGAAAATCTATTACCGCGTTTCGCCGTAAATGCGCAACATATAAACATTTAAACATTAAGAGAAATGCCAAACCGTCGACTTGAATCTTAGACCTCACTTCGCTCGTTCAAAAATGGCAGTGGAAAAAGATAGAAGAATAGCGTTGCCGATTATCTGTTTTGCCACTGCCTTCTATAGAATATAGCTGATGAAATATTAATTGTTCATTCATGTTGAAATTATTCAATTATATTTTATTCGTAAAGACATCTATTTTCAATGATTTTCATGTTTGAGATAAAATATTTTTCAATTAATAATATTTCTCAATTGTTGAAAAACGATATGGCAACGTTGTAGAGGTAGAGAAGGATGGCGCTATCTGCTTTGTCGAACGATAGACGAGGATAACAACACCAATTTTTATCAAATACTGCCATTATAGCGTGGACCTCACTACAGGTGCACTATAGCACACAGTGACACAGGACACGTCAAGTCACGGCTGTCATGAATAAACTGCTCATGCTAACTTTTCTATTTAATCACTTTATTTTTACTAATAAAAAGAACGGTTCGGATTCAAATCTGACTGCTAGTTGTTTTTTTATTATTAAAAAAGTGATTTAATAATAAGCAGTTCGTGATGGAAAACAACATTGAAGTTTTCTAATTTATGCTAATGAACATATTATAATGATGTTGAATGGAGCTCAAAATCAGTTGATATCAACTAGCCAACTTTGAAAAGGAGAATAACATTTTTGATGAGAGCTACAATCGAAATTAATTGCTATTTTCAGTGGCGTAAATAACGCCAATGCAACCAATGCGGTGCATTGGGGCGCAGGCCAGGTGGGCGTGAAAAACTGATATTCTAGAAAATTATCACAAAAATGTAGCAAAACTCTTAGTAGTTTATCGTAGTATAGTAGTTTATCGTTTATAGTATTAAAGTTTATCGAAAATTTGGCCACGCAATTGTATTCGTTATACCATAGAAAAAGAATAGATTTAGTTCATATCTGGTTTTACTAGCAATACCATACCATGAACTCTTATATTTGATAATTATGATTAAACTAATTATATTTATTTGACTAATCCTCCTTCAATTGGATAGAGATAGTATAATTAGTCCAGGCAATGAATGCTCAAAAAAGGGTATAGAGGGAAAAATTTGGAAGACAATTTTCGACCCTGCAGTTCTGTTTAAGTTAGTGAGGAGGTAAACATATCAAGAGTTTCCCTGTGATAAGAAAGTGAGGGAGTGGTCCAGCTTTCGCGTTGTTTGGTCGGTATGGCGTTATGGTCTTACAAAAAGTATTCTATTTTATTATTAATTCAAGTGAAATTAATTCACTTTAATTTGACGTGCTCTATCCCGTCCTGATGTAGGATAGAAATGTTTTTGTTCTACTTGAAAAAGACTCTGATGAGTTATCTTGCTTTCTCAGTTCTCACTATCATCTAGGACACAGCAAATTTAAGGTAGGACATGAAAAAAAAACAGTTACTCCTAATCTTGAAAACATTTATAGAAATAGAATGTTCAATATATTTTAATATTATTCCCAAGTATTTTTTTTTCATTTCAATAATAGCCTCTCCCTCTTTAATGGGCCCTTTTTCATCTCCACACACTGTTACTGAACATGTAATTGAGGAGGAACAATTGGTTAAAAATGCATGAAAAAGATTTTTGCCAATCCCGGGATCCCGCCATTGATATTGGATAATCCCTAAATACCGGGATTGGAAATCAGTCCCGGGATTGACATCCCTATTTGTAATATTGCAGGAGGTACTGGGTTTGATTCTCGGGCTGGCGTATAAGCATAGAGAAACAAAAGCTCATTTCGCTATAACTTACGCTATTGTTTCTCTATGGTATAAGTTAAATTTTATAGAGTATGTGGCTCTCATCAAAATTCCTTCAAGCTATTATTCTCCAGTATCTCTCGTTGTAAATATTTTCAGTAGCAGAGATCTTTGGGTAGTTGATAGCAATTAATTTGGAGTTTTGTTTAGCATTAGAGTAGCATTGTATCAACAAATTTATTAACATTGCAAAATTCAATAGAAAGTTTTATCAATGTTACTACAGAATAGAACAGTGTCATCAATCACTTAAGATACAATAGACACGTAATCAAATTGGGAAAATATACTATTTTACAGCACATTATTTTCAAATAAATCAAGAATGGACTGCTCATGCTAACTTTTCTATTTAATCACTTTATTTCATCAAAATTCCTTCAAGCTATTTATTCTCCAGTTCCAGTAAATACAATAGACATAACAAGCATTAAATTAATTATCTTCAATTTTGAAAACAGGTTTACCATTTTTATCCATCTTTAATACAGAAGGTACTGTTTAGGTACTAGGTAGGTACTGTATGTGAGTAATAAAGAAGCAAGTTATTCACGAACAAGACTCGCAATCTCCATTTATGTCAGCCTTGAAGAGAATAAAGTGAGTTTGATTTCAAAAACTCTTTGACTGTAGTAATTTATGAAATATTAATTTCCAGCATTTGAAGGTAACTTGTTGAATGATATTAGGCTATGTTCATATAATAATGCAGTTTATATATTAGGTATTATTGTCAATCTAGCATAATTGACCTGTAACTGACCTCATCAAATGACCATAAACATTACTTGTTTGTGTTAATTTGTCTATTTCACTTTTAGTAACAAGCAATGAGGAATAAAAAGGAATGGTACAGTACTTCAAGTACCGGTTTACAGTATAGGGTATAGAGACCAACCCCAATTTTTGAAAAATTACTCCTACCCCCTAAATGATTCAGTGAATGAGCTATCAACTATTCTCCTCACAGATTTCTTCTGCCATCACAGCACATCTTCAGCGGTTTAGCACACAAGAGAAATTACCCCTTAGTAGGATTCCACACAGCAGTATTATCAAATGAACATGGAAAATTTTAATGGAAGGGTTGTTTTCTATGAAGAAACATTTTTGAATATTAAAAGGCTTATTTCAAAATAAGACTTGATTGTAAAAAGATAATTTGAATTACACAATGTATACTATGCTACTGATGGTGCAGATGTCTAAAATGAGGTTGGTTAAGGTCATATCACAAGTGAAATGCATAATTATTATTTAGCGGTGTCAAAAAGTGGGTTTTTCAATTTACTGTGAAATAATATACATCGTATAAAGTATATAAATACTGATGTACCGTACGACTTACTGCTACTGTACAAAAATTGACTGGTACTGCTGAAAAATACACTATTTCAATTACAGAATTAACAAGTAGCCTAAACCTCTCATAAGTCCTAGAAATATTTTTTCCCAACAAATAGCTATCAAATAATATTAACAATTGTTGGATAATAGCTATTTGGGAATAGCTGGAAAATAGATTCAAACTGGTCTTATTGTTATTTTATTCTTATTTCCAAATTCAAACTTACTTTTATCTTGACAAAAAAGTAAAAAATGCAAGTAATCGCTTATCATTGAATTTTAAAATCTAAACAGGCTCTTTATATTTTATTTTGTCTCTAAACTATTTTATAGTAGTATTGCGCAATTTTTACGTTATTCATATTATTTAAACATACTATAGTAAGGTCCAAGTTATAATGGCAGTGTTTGATTAGCAATGGTTCCTTGTCTATCATTCAACAAAGTGTATAGCGCTATCTCTTTCTCGTTTTGCTCTGTGTCCAGATTGTCTTTTACAATGTAGAATTAAAAATTAATCAAACAAAATATTTTATCTTAATTAGTATGAAATAATATTGAAAAATAAAATTTCTTGCTTAATAAAATATAACTTAATTGATTTTTTAAACGAGAATGAACAGTTAAATATATTAAATCAATAAACATGTATCAGCTAGCGCCCATAGAAGGCATTGACAAGACAGAGGATCGGCAACGTTGTTCTCTTATCTTTCTCCACTGCCATTATAGCGTGGACCTCACTATTACCAAGTACTGTCCAGTCTTGCCTGATGACGTCAGATTTTCCCAGTTGCTTCAGTCCTCAATTTGAACTGTCTACTCTATAAATCTCCACGTCTTTGGACTAAGAGCAAAAAGAGTAGACGACAAAACATAACCTAAAAAGTGAAAATTGAATCTTATGACAGTAAACATAAAACGTGTTTAGCTTTTAGCCAGACTTTATTTATATTGGTTTTATTATCTTACACTACTAGATCTAACAGTGAATTACTATATTATATACATTTCATTTGATTATTAATGTTGCTTTTCCATTAGATCAATTAATAAGTGAACTGTATGACTTTGTTTGAGACTAAGCGTGAAAACGAAATGATTTCCTACGACTTAGAATTTGATTTTAAAATGCATGTTAAACTTGCATCGAATGTGAAGAACTCCAAGGAAATATCCGAACGATTAAAAAGTGGTAATTTGAACTGTGCGTTAATAAGACCCCATCTAGTTTTAGACCCCTTTCAGATCGCCGTTGCTGCAAACAAAGCCGTTTACAATATGAAGATGTCTAATCTTGTGACCAAAAACATCAACAGTGAGATAATCTTCAACTTGGGCATTACGAGGAACATTAGTGCTTCATTCAAAGATTTCGGAATAAGAATTGATGATGATAATTTTCTGGTTGTCATAATTGGTGATGAACAGACTGCCGAAGACATTTGGCGGCTAATTGAATGTTCCTATGCCTTTCCATCATCCATCAAACTGAGAGACTATAATGATGAAAATGCAATATCCAAATATTATAAAATTTCGGAAAATGAATTGAATGCTTCAGATTTACTAAGTTCAGTAGTTTCAAGAATAGCTATAAAAGGAATTTGAGCTGATTAAACATAATTTCATAAATTTGCAATGGTTTATCATTAACTATTCCATTTTCAAATAGAAACAAAGGATCACTTTTTGAATTGTTAATCATTTCGGTTTAATTCATTGTTTCCACGATATAAGCGTGGAATTAAAATAAAGCTGGAAAATGCAACTTTTAAACCAACCTCATCCCTTTGGGGTAGGGTTGGGTACTTTTTGATATGTTGTCCTCCTTACTATTCCCAGCTAAGCTGCAAAGCCAAAAATTGTTTACGAAAAATTCCTTCGTCAATAAATTGGTTTATTGTTGCTAGACTGGAGATTTCACACTTAATACTAAAGCTGCTGCAGTCCTAGGGAAATGCGTAACAATGTGAAATCATACATCAAATTGAAGAGAATCCATTGCTCTATAAGCTCATAATCAGCATGCATTTTTTCCATCAATTTTGAAAAAATTGTAAGAGCAAAAATAACAACAGGTGGGAGGAAAACTGTTTTTCCAAAAATGTTAGACCTTGAAGAGCGGATACCACAAAAAATATAGAAAAAATGATATTGTAGGAAATTGTGTAAGCTTCAATTCTGTATAAAACAGTAATGTTCGTAAAATACATAGTTTTAGAGTATATGCGAAAAAACAAAAAATGGTACCTTTGAACCTAATCTTCCAAATTTACCCTCTATAACATTTCCTTGACTGGACTACTTCCGAATTAGTTCTTGAAAAATGTGAGAAAACGCAGTAGAACCGCCTATCCTAGGCATAACTTTGGAGTACTTTTATTTAGACACTAGCCGTCAGGCTCGCTTTGCTCGCCATATCCGTATAGCCAGGGGGCTCCGCCCCCTGACCCCCGACTGGTTCGGCCAAAAATGAGATCAGCAGGCTCGCTTCGCTCGCCTGCATTTTTCATTTGAGCATTTTTATCATATGTTAGGACGATCCAGTCGGGGGTCCAGACTAAACGTCTGGCTAAACGGATATGGCGAGCCTGACGGCTAGTAATATAATATTCCCAGAATAGCTCCGATTGAAGTAGCAGTGCCCAATCAATTTTTCCGCAATAAGTGCATTTCAATCTTCAACTTGGTGCCAACCTAACAAAGTCAACTCAACTTAATGCCAACCTGACAAAATTATTTAGTTACCAGTTAACAACTGTTTCGAAGAGGTACTCTCTCTAGATTATAGTTCTATATTAACATATGGTATGGCCTTTTTTCAATATAATTAAGATAATAAGAAGAATATACATGCTAAAAGACGAACTTTAAACCCTTAGAGTTGAAATATTGCCAAAAGATTTCTTAGTGCGCCTCTAAAGGGTCAACTGAACATACCTACCAAATTTGAACGTTTTTGGTCCGGTAGATTTTAGTTCTGCGAGTGAGTGAGTCAGTCAGTCAGTGAGTGCCATTTCGCTTTTATATATATAGATGAATCACTTGTGTGATTACATAAGTATGTTACTCAAGTTACACAAGTAACAATACCAAAAAATCTGATGTGGCGCACTCACACAACTTTCCTTGCCATTATGATAATTAATCACCTGACGCTAGTGTTCACGCGCATCATCAGGTTTACTATTCAAAATCTGAGCCAGCTGGTGACAGGACGCTGGAGACACACAAAGTCTGTTATCTATTCATAGTGAATGATTCAATAGAATCAACAGTTTGCAATTGAATAATCACATTTTCTCAAATTTCGAGCTTATTTTCAATTTCAGGTAAAAATGTTACTGAGACCTGGGGCCTGTTTCATAAAAGTTACAAGTCCTGTAATACAGGAGAATCACCATTACATTACATGCTCAATATAGCCGATAAAATCAGCTGTTCCTGTATTACTGAACTTCTAAATTTTATGAAACAGGCCCTGATCATTGGAATCTAAAATCAAACTTTGCATAGATAGGGCTGAGCTCCTGAAATTTTTACAGATATGGGACTTGAGGCAGTTGATATAGCTCATCAATGACTATTTTAGGTATAAATTTGATCGAAATCGTTAGAGCCATTTTCGAGAAAATCGCGAAAAACCTGTTTTTGACAACATTTTTGCCATTTTAGCCGCCATTTTGAATTGCATTTGATTGGAATTGTTCGTGTCAGATCCTTATAGTGTAAGGACCATAAGTTCCAAATTTCAAGTCATTCCGTTAATTGGGAGATGAGATATCGTGTACACATACGCACATACAGACCAATAGAGATTTTCATGCCTAATCTTTTCTACTTGGAATTTTTTATTAAATTGTATCTGAAGACTGATATTTGGGAATCTAAAATCAAACTTTGCATAGATGGGGCAGAGCTCCTATATTTTTTAAAGATATAGGACTTGTGGCAGTTGATAGAGCTTATCAGCAATGATGACTATTTTAGGTATAAATTTGATCAAAATCTTTTGAACCGTTTTCGAGAAAATCGCAAAAAAACTGTTTTTGACAACATTTT
>NC_052506.1:274991-303973 GCF_014356525.2 Nilaparvata lugens | reverse complement strand
CGCCCCACTGGTGTTACGTCAATCCAACCTCGGTCATTCTTGTCAAATCCTCTTTCGGCTGCTGGTTAGTATGCTTCCTGAGCAGTAGCACCCTCCCCTCCTCCTCATCCACATCCATCACATCACTTTCTATAGGTAAAAATCACCTTACTTACTTTTGGCGATGTAATTTCAGCAACCTCCACTCCTCCCCTATCATATGACCTTGGCTCCACCCATCACTAATCCACTAGTGCCTGGTCGCGCCGCACAAGCGCTAGCGGCAGTTATATCAAAGATAGCTGCCTTCACTGACCTGAGCGTGCTAGCAGTGTGTTTTGGTTTGAAAAACGGCATATTGTACCTTGATATGTTGCAAAAAATTTTGATACCACAGATCGATGAGGATGACCGAAAACGAAATGTTTTCTTTATGCAAGATGGCGCACCACCACACTATCTGACTGACGTCCGGGATTTTTTTAATGACCGCTTTCCAAATCAGTGGATTGGCCGTAATGCACCAATTGCATGGCCCCCTCGTTCCCCAGTCTAACACTGGAGTTTTTCTTGTGTGGTTTCATAAAAGATATGGTGTATGTACCTCCTTTGCCAGCCACTCAACCTGAACTTGGAGCAAGGATTTGCGCTGCTGTTGAGCAAGTTACACCTGAAATGCTAGTGCGAGTCTGGAAAGAAATCTCCTATCGATGGGATGACTGCAGGATGACCAACAGAAGTCACATAGAACCTCTTTAGTTCAAGGTAAAAAACTTGAAGTGTTTTCCTTTAACACAACACCAAAACCAGCTCTGTACCTTGTTTAATAAGATTTATATGAATTTTCAAAGTTATAAGTCCTTTTTGAATAATCCGGTATATAGAAACTACATTACAAATCGTCTTGATGTTCAAGCATCTTATCAAAAGTTCTACAAACAAACTGATAACAATTTACTAACATTCACAGATATATTCAAAAGCATCACACATACAGGTTTTGGAAAACAGGCTTTGAAAGCCCAAACCTACTTATTTATACTTATTTATAATGTGCCTCACAAGAGAAAACTGCCCGACCTGGAGGCAGATTGACGATCCGTACTGAGACTGGTGATACACAATCAGTTGGCATCTCTAAAAATGTTGTCTTGCTCCAGAATGCACAAGACATAACCTTTTCATATTTTAATGACAAAGACATTAAAACAGAGGATAATTATTCAAGTATTAGCTTATAGAACCACCTGACACGAACGAACGAAGCCCAAACCTGTTTCCGATTCAGAATAATACAGAGTTAGAAGAAAACCTTAAGATGACAGGGATATAAATTATTGACCGAGCGAAGTGAGGTCTAAGATTCAAGTCGACGGTTTGGCATTTCTCTTTATGTTTAAATGTTTATATGTAGCGCATTTACGGCGAAACGCGGCAATAAATTTTCATGAAATTTGACAGGTATGCTCCTTTTTAAATTGCAATAACGCATGCAATTAATAACTAAAATAACATAGTATTGTCTCTCGTACTTTTTCTGCTTTGAACTCGGGCTGTCCTGTTGCCAGTATGTCTTGAAGGAGATTAGCTTTTGATGTTAGCATTTTTGATACAACAACCCCAACAGCCATTAGACGTTTTCACGCCGATATCTTGCCGACACGACATACAGACAGGATTTACTCCGATGGACAGTATAAGAGGAGGCTGCGGTTTATAACTGCGCGAGGTCTACTGTTCACAGAACTACTAGTTGAAAAACTCACCTGTTCATCAGCGAACACATTGATGGCGCATTTTGCAGTGAGGGCGCAATTGGCAGGTTCCAGCCTCAAGCCCCCCAGCAAGACAGTGGGCAAGTTCTCAGGCAACTCATCGCTGCAGGAAAGGTCATGCGGGCAGTACAGCTTACTCTCCACATTCACTGGCTTCCAATTCGGCGCCTGCTCTATTGACTGTCTTTGAGCTTCTGTCTCAATATGCTTCTGAAAAACAAAAAAAAACTTTGTTTTACCATTTATATTTCCACACTATCTGACTGACGTCTCGGGATTTTTTTAATGACCGCTTTCCAATCAGTGGATTGGCCGTAATGCACCAATTGCATGGCCCCCTCGTTCCCCCGACTAACACTGGAGTTTTTCTTGTGTGGTTTCATAAAAGATATGGTGTATGTACCTCCTTTGCCAGCCACTCAACCTGAACTTAGAGCAAGGATTTGCGCTGCTGTTGAGCAAGTTACACCTGGAATGCTAGTGCGAGTCTGGGAAGAAATCGACTATCGATGGGATGTCTGCAGGATAACCAAACGGTAGTCACATAGAACATCTTTAGGTAGAGGTAAAAAACTTGATGTGTTTCCATTAAAACAACACCAAAACCAGCTCTGCACCTTGTTTAATACTGTAAGATTTATATAAATTTTCAAAGTTGTAAAGTCCTTTTTGAATAATCCGGTATATAGAAACTACATTACAAATCGTCTTGATGTTCAAGCATCTTATCAAAAGTTCTACAAACAAACGGATAACAATTTACTAACATTCACAGATATATTCAAAAGCATCACACATACAGTTTTGGAAAACAGGCTTTGAAAGCCCAAACCTACTTATTTATACTTATTTATAATGTGCCTCACAGAGAAAACTGCCCGACCTGGAGGCAGATTGACGATCCGCACTGAGACTGGTGAAACACATCAGTTGACATCTCTTAAAATGTTGTCTTGCTCCAGAATGCACATAACCTTTCATGTTTAATGACAAAGACGTTAAAACAGTGGATAATTTTCAAATATTGGCATATAGAACCACCTGACACGAACGAACGAAGCCCAACCTGTTTCCGATTCGGAATAATACAGAGTTAAGAGAAAACCTAAAGATGACAGGGAATAAATTATTGACTGGAGAAGCCAGTCTATAGCTGTATTTCCATAAGTTCTATAGTTTGCAATCAGGTACTTGTGGATGAGAATACTGCGTGAGGTCCTACTGTTCAAAGAACTACTAGTTCATTATTTGGATAAATACATGGGTTTTGACAGCTCTTCAAGCACTTCAATTTATAATTATTTTCATTTGGTTATTAGAAACAAATGATGTTGAAGTCGTCTTCACCAAATTAACTTGAATCCTGATAGAAATAAATGTCTTAAAATAATTTTCTTAGACTCCGATCTACAGTTGATTCCAATAGTGTTAATTTAAGTAAAGACTGATTCTGAATAATATTGACAATACAAAATAAGTAAGTTGTAGCCCGACCAAGCACCGTTACCCAAAATAACAATTGAATCAAACATTTTATATTTTAATGTAAATAATACATAGTTTACCTCAGTTTATTATTATCTTTTTGTTCATATACAAATGATAAGTGTGTTTCTGGTTTATTCTTTATTCTTGGACTCCCATATAGGCCTTTGCCTCGGAGTACCTAATTATTTCCTTTCAGATGTTTGTGTGTGTAGAGGTGATATTTGTTTGTCTTTTTTCACGACTTAGCTGAGTACAGACTTTTGTATCACTTAAGTATTCATACAGTGTAATTAATATTATTTTTGTACTTTTGTACACATCTAATGGAAATAAAAATTATATTATTATTTTAATTTTCAATAATAAAATCAGGATCACCAGAAAGCCAAATTGCACTGACTGAATGAATATCGCAGAGCTTCAGAGTGGTGGAACTTTCCAGTCTCCTCACCAGCCGGCATTTCATTTAGATTTTTCCACTTTTTTCGAGTCAGTCCTCCGAACACCCAAAGACTCTGACTGGCCAGACCTGGACCTTCCTCTATACTCACCTACCAGCCAAAGCTAACGAGATGGTCAATTGATCATTATAAAGGAGATTGGCATCGTACTCATTAATTAATCAATTTATTACATTATCAAATTCCATGTGATGGTTTTTTTTTTTCTTTTTATAGGAATTGAAAAATATAAATAAAATGTAGAGAATTGCAACCAAGAGGAAAATCCTCAAATATTGATTACCTAGTTTTAAAAAATAATTAAATTGAAATAATAGAAACTCCTTTCATATAAGATAATTATGACTTGTTTGATCATAATCTGATTTCCTTTTCTTCATAGCCAAATTATATAACTATTAACTTATACATTCCAAATAATTTCTTTTTTAAAATGTTGTATTTCATAGAATGATTTTTTCTTTTCATTTTAAAAATATCTGCTCTACCATCTTCAGCTATGTATATCCTTTGTAAATTTTCTTCCCATCGGGAAGTGGTGGAGCCCCAAATATTTTTAAAAATACAGCATTGTTTACAAAATTGTGAAACATACTAATTGTATTCTTTTCAACGTTTCGAAATTGTGAAAGCATAGTTTTCAATACGTCACAATATACTATCCCATATTTCAACTTTTTGTCCGTGTAAAAAGTTAAGTTCCGAAATTAACTCCTATTCTATTTTCCAATGTTTCTTTCCATTACGAACTGCTTGTTTATATCACTTTTGAATACTTAAATTACGACATATCAGTCAACGATTTCATAGAAATCAGACTATGTTGTAATTCAAGTATTCAAAGTGATCCTATTCAATCTCTATATCTACTCGATTTAAATAAAGATAAAGTTGCTGGTTCTGCTTAAAGCATTATCACCCCTGAATCACCGAACTGATTAACTTTTATTTTAAAGAAAGATTCTGTATTTACCGAGGATGGTTATAGGTCTATTTTTATCTAAAGAGTGAGTCATATGTATGGAAACCCTTCATAAGTTTAAGACTGTTTGTGTTATAATACAGAAGAGACAAGAACAAGAAGATGACATCAATAGCAATGTTATATATAGACCTACTTTGTATCCAAAATGGCGGCTGATTGAAGTTTTAGTTTTAAAAAATTACCACAATATCAACTTCTCAACTACACAAAAAGTTTTAGTTTTTACTTGAAACTTCAATCATTCTGGGTTCGATCCCCGATCTCGACCTTTTTTGTGTAAATAAGTATTCTTATTTATTAGCAAAAACTAATTTTCAACTTTAATGAAGATGAATACTGCTATTTTGGCAAAATAGAATACTTTATGTATATTTTTCTAATTTATAGTTTTAACAATTTTTGTAGATTTGAAGCTGAATTTCAGCGGCCAACAAATCCTAAAAATGTGCATGATAAATTAAAAACAAACATTATAATACTTTAACGTCATCTTTTTGTATTTTTGTAAGCCGTTGCGAAGCACAAATTACCTGCCGTTCTTTATAAATATCGCATACTGGAATGACGAACACCAACTTTTTATTGACCATTATTAGATTGTTATAGTTGCTATACATGTTTAATATGTATAAAAAATACACCAAGGCACATCACGTCAAAAATCTGAATTTCAGCGGCCAACAAATCCTAAAAATGTGCATGATAAATTAAAACAACATTATAAATTTTAAGTACTTTTAACGTCATCTTTTTGTATTTTTGTAAGGCTTGCGAAGCACAATTACCTGCCGTTCTTTATAAATATCGCATACTGGAATGACGAGACACAACTTTTATTGACCATTATTAGATTGTTATAGTTACTATACATGTTTAATATGTATAAAAAATACACCAATGCGCCTAAAGTCAAGAAGATACTTGAGACTTGATGAGTAGGAAGAAATAAGAAGTGCGAAGGAGTTATGGAGACTGAGATAATTGCAGGGAGAGGTTAGGAACAAAGGCTTTTTGGATGACCTTAAATGACATTATCCCTGGCACCCAGCTGAGACGTAGAGAGTGTGTGGCCTTAACCGGTTCAGGACGCCAGTTGGGAAGGTGTGCTGAGCTGATTACAGCATGGGGATACACCTCTGATCCTCTGTGCCAATGTGGACAAATTCAATCAATGATCAGCTCAAAAATAATAAATATAATGCCAAATGCATTGTCAGAATATCTTGCTAATAGGGGTAGACAGAGGATGGAACAAATAAGTGGTGATACAAAATTTTTCTTTCGACATCAGTCAAATATTATAATTACTAGATTATAATTTATTGTTAACTTCGATTTTTTTTAGCTTTGATTATTAGTAAATAAATTTTTATATTGTCTAACGCTGATACTCTCCACTCAGCGCGGTCAGGGTTTTGCCCTTGCTGGGTGGTGCCATGTAATTTTAATTTATGTGTAAATAGCATAATATATTAATATAATGTAGAATATTTCTTTTGTAAGTTTTTTATTTTGTATTTTGTTTTTATGGGCAATAAGATGTTAAAAAAAAAAAAATCACCTGATATGTGAGTGTCCACAACATATCATGGAGGCTGACACAAGTTCATGATGCGGAGAAGAGGCATGTCAGAGTCAGTGGCTCCACAACTTACTAGATTCTATTAGTATTTAACATATTAAGTGTAAATTATTATTTTTTCTAACTTTGGCCTATGAATGCATAATGCATATGCATATGCATATATATATTTAATGTTACCTTCACAAGCGACTGCTCTCTGGCTTCTAAAAGAATTTTGAATCATCATAAATTCTGTCGAACTAGGGTGTGGCACAGGATTGCAGCATGCCAATATGCCCTGCATTTCCCTTGGAAGCGATTCAGATATTTGCAGTAACATATGGTTAGGAAGAACGTACCTGCGAGAACAAAACGAAGATTAAATCAATCGAATGCGATAAACTTTAAATTGGAGAATACCCAAGTATTGGATCAAGACTGAATAATTAATAAATATTAGCATGAAAAAATAGCGGATCAAGACTGATTGATTAATAAAAAAATAGCATGAGAAGATATCCTATGGTATAGGGCGTTTATGTTTCAAATTTCAATGTTAATTCAAGCCGATAGTCCTAGTAGTTATTTTTCGTGAAGCTATGTGCCGTTCTTACACTCTCATCTGGCCAAAACAGTAAACAGACAGTAGTCGACAGTAATCGGCTTGAGTTAACGAAAATCGGCATCCTATTATATTAAGCGAGCAGTTTCTGTATATCTTTTTATACTTTTATAACTGGTTATCCGGCTATTTATGTTCACCGGATCTCGAAATCGGCTTCAACGATTTTAACGAAATTTGGAATATAGTAGGTTTATGATATAAAAATTCGATTGCACTAGGTCTCATCCCTGGGAAAACTCGCTGAAGGACATGAAAAGGATAATTCATCCTTGGAAAAACAGATGATAATTTCGTCGTCTGTCGATAACAGAAGATGCGTGAGCCTGTGTGAGAGATCAGCTGGGAAATCAATTAGCTTACCGTATCTCGCGAGAAATCTAGAAATTTTAATTGACTCGATCAAAATAATCTGATTGGTTGACATGAGATGGTATATCATAGTATTCAAAGTTAATCATTATTTACAGTTCTAAGTGATTAGTGAGTGTTATTTTGTTATTCAATTTGGTTTGTAACAATCTAAATTAGAACTTTTATGTTTTAAATATTTGGACTAAATTTGACCTGAATTCAAGTGTATGGAACATAACCTACTTTTTGGAATATTTATAGTGTATAAATCAAAATTCGGGGAAGAAATCGTTTTGGGCTGTGCCTGTTAGTCCATCCCCAATCATTTTAAAGAATTGAGTTCTGTTTATCAATAAATAAATAACAAGCGAAGCTCGGTGCCCCGATAATGAAATTTTAAAGATAAACGACCTATACAATGGGATATCTTCTAATCCTATATTTTTTCCATGATATTTATTAGTCTCTAGTTGGCTGTTCAGTTTTCATTCTGTTAGTGATACTTGCGAACGTGGAACAATACTTGAAATGTGGTTTGGTCCTTCCCTTTCTAGCTCCCTCTGGTAGCTTTTTGATTGAATTTTTAAATCCGTATTTATAAATGAGTTTTAAGAACGTTTTTCGTCAAGCACACTTTGCTAGCATAGAAAGCATCAACAGGAGCCAATCAGAAGGATTCTGGGGTAAACCCTATCAGGATGGGGCATGGAAAAGTCAAGAGAGAATAATACCCCTCCTTCAACGCCGGTGGAATGGGAAACAATAACTGTCAACTCATGTCAATGTTCAACCAATATTCAACAATAGATCTCTTTATGCCCCCATCCAGTTAAATTTAGCAACACATAATATATTTTTTCAAAATTTACTCCAAACCCAACACTCTGGTCCGCAACTCAACATATGTATCGTTTGAAAAATATCGAGTGGCACAAAAATATATTCAAATGTGTAAATTTGTAAGTTCATCATTAATGGAGTATTTTCTTCAAGTTTATAGTTTACCATCCTGATTTTTATTAACGTGAAAGCTAGCATTCCACATTGATATACCCTTATCACACACATATAATAAATTGTGAACGCGCTTGTGCTGGGCCACTAAGCAGTGATGCTCAAGTCCTATTACTCTGGGCCACAAAAACATGAATTGTTTGACATGTATAATAAAACTGCCCAATTAATCCATGGAATCAGTGGCCCAAAGAGCCTTGTATTGATGTTTTTTTTATTCGATTACTATATCCTATTATATTAAGCGAGCGATTTCTGTATATTTATATCTGGTTATTTATGTTTAACGGATCTCGAAAACGGCTCTAACGATTTTCACGAAATTTGGAACATAGTAAGTTTATGATATAAAATTCGATTGCACTAGGTTTCCTTATTGGGAGAACTCGCTGAACGACATTGAAGGATAATTCATCCTTGGAAAACAGATGATATTTTGTCGTCTATAGACAACAGAAGATGCGTGTGGCGTGTTTGGGAGAGAGACGGATTATTTCCAGCTGTGTAATCATAATCAATCAGCGATAAATTTTATCTAGCTAGACATTTATCGACTTGATCAACATAGTCTGATTTGTTGACATGACATGATAATCCTCCTAAACTAGAGTATATCATAATTTTCAAGTTGATCATTATTGACAATTTTAAGTGATTAGTGAGTGTTATTTTGTTATCAATTTGGTTTGTATCTAACCTAAACTATAATTTTTTTGTTTTCAAATGTTTGAACAGAAAATTGAATTCGAGTGTATGGAACATCCTACTTTCTGGACTATTATAGTGTATAAATCAGAATTCGGGAAAGAACAGTTTTGGGCTGTGCCTGTTAGTACTTCCCCAATCATTTTAAAGAATTTTGTTTGGTTTATCAAAAGTCAATAAAAAAATAACGAGCAAAGCTCGGTGCCCCGATATACTATATTGTTTATGATCTATATATGGTCAATCTGGAATTAAGTTGAAATTTGATAAGTGAAAAAAGCTCAACATTGGGTTGCATGATGATGAAATTCAACCATTTTTCTACATGAGCTTCATTTTTCTAAATTTAAGTAAAATTGTAAATGCCAAGTGTCGATTAACGTTACTAAACTTAGCAGGATGGGGGCTTACGCTTCATTGCACAAGGGTCAAAAATGTGCTAAATCTACCTGCAAAGGGTCTCGCAGTTGTATTGTTCTAGCTTGACCGTCCCATGCCCCCATTTATTTATTCATACATTGACAGATACAATATCATTCTCAACTATGAATGATTGGGAAAGGAACAAAGCTTAAAGCCCAAAACTGTTCCTTTCCCAATTTAGATCGAAATTGTCCAAAAATATGTTATGTTTACACTACATGATTTTTGTCAAATTTTGAGTCCAAAATATATATAAACTAGGAATTTAAAATTTAGAAAAGTTGAAAACCAATTTAAATAATAATTCTTCATTAAATCATCACTGATAACTGAAAAAATAATACTATATTAATAATTGAAAATTTTCAACTTGTAAAGAAACTCAAACTTATTCCTAAAACAACAGCTGTCATTTATAGTTAAAACCCATTGAGATAGGTTTCACCCGGATTCTGATAGCTGATTGAAAGGCAACCAAAGCGTGCTTGCATCAGAAGAATCGTTCATAAATACAGCACTTGGTGAAGCGAGAATTTGAAAATAGCCATTGATATGACGTTAAAATTGGTGATTTTGAAGAGAAGCAGTTTGATGCCCGGTTGCAGAGTCGTTACATAAAATCAAACATATTTATGTGAGACACAGTTTAAAATCACTGACATAAATGGTTGGTCGTTGCACAGTCGTTTGTCGAAGCCCATTTAGCTATATCTCGAATTATCATCACACATAAGTCACACTGCAGCTCTATTCACTTTTTTCCGTACATGCTTCTATCCAACCAATGTCCTGGCATCGGGGAAAGTTTCGATCGACATTACTGTGAACAGAGCTAAAAGACCTCACATAAAATTTATAAACCATATTTATAGCGAATCTTGGCTTTTGGCGAGATTTCTCACCATATTTAACGATATTATTACAGATAGTTTTTAATAAAAATCTTTCAAAAAAAGCTATCACACACAACCTCTAAAATGCATTTGGCGAGTGTAGATAGTGGATTTAACAGCACGACTTCGGGCCCATAACTTAAATGACCGTTTTTAGCTATTGGAGACATAAATAAGCTCTATTTGACGACTCTGCAACGAATCATGTGCTTAATTGGGCGTTTTAGTTTTATGGGAGCTATAGTTTACTTTGACATCTGTGCAACGAAAAGTGGAGTTATGGCTTCATAAATAAGTAAAATGCTGATTTTAACTTTATGTGACGACTCTGCAACCGGGCATGAGAGAAATACTGTACGTAATTAACTTACAGCCCACATAAATTGGTTGACTGTTGTGTGTATGGATGGTTTAGTATTTTTAGTAGGATAAAATTAATAATAATTATAATACTGAGGGTGATGCCCACATAAGCTCTTAGGCTTATGCGTGGGTAATGAGTGAGAGGGATGATGATGAGAGATGACTTCTTTTTAGGTAGACAGGACCGACGGCTTATCGTCTAGTGAGAAAGGTTGAAAAGATTAAGATCTAATAAACGAAGAGAAATTGAGTGATAATTACGCATAGCTTTCATCTTCTTCTCGAGCGATTTTGTCCCGCCACATGTAGAGACGTCGAAGGGCGTACATTTGGCGATTGTCGTACAATTTCCTACTTTTCCTGTACAGATCCATGTGACTCTCTTCATTTAACATCACTTTCCAGTATTTCTGAAAATGAAAATCGTATTTAATACTTTGAAAACTTCAATGTCTGGATTCACAATAATGTTATTCTCCCACTAATTAGAATATTCGAGGTTGAGTGGTAGAGGGGACTTACAGAAAGTTCTAATAATAAATAACAATAATAATAATAATAATGTACTTAATTATGTGTAATGCTAGTCGCCTCCATGGTGCATTGGGTTAACGCTAAATGGACTAGCAAATAATGGCGGTCAGACCAATTTATGTTCTCCTGACCGAAAACTACACAACGTCTCAAAGAATTTGGAAATATACAGTGTATAAATCTATCTAGGCATTTGAGACTCATGTATCTACCATAAGCTAAATAATAATAATAATAATAATGATAATTAATAATAATAAATAACTCCGTCTAATAAAGATTTTCTTTTTTTCATTTCATTTTCCAATATTCAGTCATAGTGCTAAAAATATTGGTAAATGCTACTATTAGTCTTTGACAGATTCTGAAATAAGAAAATTCTGCTCATTTCCAGTACGGTTCAGAGGAATTATAAAACGGTTTTATATTTTCAACATTTCAATAAAGTTTTAAATCAAATAATATTCATTGCGACAAAATCTGAAACAATTTTAAATAATTCACTATCGTTTTATTAGTAGAAGAAGTTTTAGCAAATGGACCTTATATTTCATCAATTGAAGACATTTTGCAACATATTTTTTCCTTTGGAAATTGATTAAGTACATTATTATTATCATTGTTATTTATTATTAGAACTTTCTGTAAGTCCCCTCTACCACTCTTCAAAGGAGGTTTATGTATTTATTTTTTATTCGTTCTTTTTATGTATATATTTACTGTATAATAGTTAGGTACATCGAGGAATTTTATATTTTGTTTGTTTTCCGGTTTTATTATTTTTTTTGTTTTTTCACTATTGCTCTATTTCTGTTTGTGTGAAATTGACAAAGAATTATTATTATAATTTTTTTAATTATCAAATTGAGTGACTGTCTCGTTCATATTATTAATATACAATATTGTACAACTTCAACCACAGCTGTTAAGATATTTAAGTTCTTTTCTTTTTTCCCATCATGATACTGTTTTCCTAATAATTATTGCTTTGTAAAAACATTTGTAAAACATGAAATAAATTTCAGTTCTAAGTTGGAATTCAGTAAAATCATTGAAAGGATTTAGTTTTTAATATTTTGAATTAAATTTAAACTGAATGGAATAATTTATTTATTCATCATTTACAATCAACTTAAGGACAAAGAAACAGACTACAGTCCAAAACTTCTTTTCATACCAATTCCATAAAATAATTGTTCAAATAAAGGGTATGTGCGACTTTCTAATTCTTCACTAATTCCCACATTGAAACAAACCCAAACACTTGAAACAATTAATTTTGAATTAGGAAGATTAAGATCCGAATTGATAAAATAATAATACTAGATAATAATTGATAATAGTAATACTAGAGAAATATTAGGAAATGAGATTACCTTTTTGCATATCTGTGTACTTCTGTAGATGACGCTTTCTAGCAGGTTTGTGTTATTCTTACATTTTTCTATCAATTGATTCCGAAGGAGGTCGTAAATGTAAAGAAGATAGTGAGTATCCTCCCTGGCATATCTAATGGCTTCGTCTGACAGAGGCCTACAGAAATAAATAAATGAGTTATGGATCATTTTATAAAACTAGGTATATATTATGGAACCTAATTTTTTACTCATCCATTCCTTAATAACAATGCATTCTTCAAGCTATAAATTATATTATAAAATCGATATTATTAAAAAATATTTTTTACTAGCTGGCCTGGCAAACTTCGTACCGCCAAATAGTTAATGCATCACTTGACAAACTTTAGCTGAATGCACATCTGAGGAGGTGCGATGCGGCATTTTGCATCCAGATGCTTCTTGCTTATTGGTTTGAATGGAAGAACTCACACACACTGAATCGGACATGGCGTGGAACGGTGTGATAAGGCAATCTCCATAAGATCAACACTTTGTATCACCAAGCCGCGCCTCCTCAGGTGTGCTTAGCCTGATTAATCTGATGCACAATATTTTTATGAAAATTATCCAACAATCAGTATTTAAATTTATATCTCAATATGGAATTCCTTTGTGCTTAGTTAGTTGTTCAGAAGTTGAATGCAGCTTGTTGGGAATTGAATGTAAACGATTTAGCTGGGAGACGATTTTGTAAAATGAAAAAATTTCCTCAATGGAGGGAAACCATATATTTGACAGGTCGTACACCGTTTGAGCTGTGCTCATCTAATGCGGTTTTATACGATGAAATAACAATAACGATAACAATGGTATATCTCTTTGCTGCTGATTTTCCCGTGAATATTCTAAATTTATAGCATTTAGAGTTCTACGACCCAAGTTTGGACGTCATTCGTACCGCGGCATTATCAAGAATTGAAATTTTGTGAATCAGTAGAAAGAAAATTGAAAAAAATCTGGTGTGGCGCACTCACACAACTTTCCTTGCCGTTTTAAAACGGCACCTGACGCAAGTGAACACGCGCATTCCAAGTCTACTATTCAAAGATCTGCCAGCTGGTGACAGGACAATAACGCTGGAGACACACGTAGTCTGCTATCTCTTCATAGTGAATGATTTAATAGAATCAACAGTTTGCTTTATTGGATAAACACATTTTCTCAAATTTCGAGCTTATTTCCAATTTTAGGTGAAAATGTCACTGAACATTAATTGTAGAGATTTTTATGCTCAATCTTTTCCACTTTTTTGCTTTTTAAATTTTTTGCTTAAATTGTATCTGAAGCCTGATAATCGGGAATCTAAAATCACACTTTGCATTGATGTGGCGGAGCTCCTGAAATTTTTACAGATATGAGACTTGTGGCAGTTGATAGAGCTTATCAATGACTATTTTAGGTACGAATTTGGTTAAAATCGTTGGAGCCATTTTTGAGAAAATCGCGAAAAACCCTGTTTTTGACAACATTTTCGCCATTTTAGCCGCCATCTTGAATTGCATTTGATCGAAATTGTTCGTGTCGGATCCTTATAGTGTAAGGACCTCAAGTTCCAAATTTCAGGTCATTCCACACACACACACACACACACACACACACACACAGACCAATACCCAAAAACCACTTTTTTGGACTCAGGGGACCTTGAAACGTATAGAAATATAGAAATTCGGGTACCTTAATTTTTTTTGGAAAGCAATACTTTCCTTACCTATGGTTAATAGGGCAAGGAAAGTAAAACAGATCTATCGACGGCTGTTGGATGACGCTAATGATTTTAACAGCTGGTTTTTATTTCTGTGTGTGGTCAGTTCACAAATCGTCTCCCATAAGGATTAAATGTAAACTTTAAAGGACCGTAGGAAAGAGTCCTGAAGTCGGATTATAAATTTGTTAGGCCATAAACCTGGTCCTGAACATAACAAACACAACTAAAAAAAATCATCAAATTCGGTGCACACATAAAAAAGTTATTGAATGTCAAATTTGAGGCTCGATTTTTATTTATATAAATTTTTGAATTTGCAATAGGAAACTGGCCAGGTAAAATAGACTTGCTTTCAAACTGAAAATAAAATCAAAGTTCACCATTTACCGAAAGGTTGAAAAGTCACTTGTGATATCTTTCAGCCTATATGCATTATCTTAGTTCAAACGGAAATAGATCAAGTTGGTTTAAATCCGGAATGTAAAACATTATAACAAGCATGACTATACCGTCATTTGATGGTAGTTAATTAAGCGTTGTGAATGATGCATACAGTCCTTAGTTCTGACACCATCTTCTTAGAAGTATAATACCTCCAAATATTCAACCACAAATAATCTTTAGAAGTGCGTAAAAAATAAGATGTCTATATTTCAGAGAAGCTAAATTATTTCGAAGTTTCAAATTTCAAGGGCAGCACAGGAATAATGTAGATAAAATGTTTTAAAATGTTATAACCTAGATATAACATTATATTGACTATTTTTATACTGTTTAAAATACACTGATTGGTCCAACTATACGCTATTCAATAATGTGAATCAATTTTATAATCTGAATGTTGTTACGATCAACATGAACATCGTTAGAACTACTTATTATCATACCTTGTCCTCCAGTCATAGAGCTGATAAGTTTTATTCGAATCAATATTGCAGAAAACCTTCAACAGATGAGCGAGACTAAGTCTATGGAAGTCGAGAACTTGAGCAGCTTGGTGTGTGTCAAACATGTTCACAATATAAACACACAGGTCACGCTGCAGCCATTGGATATCCGAGTCGGCTCCGTGTAATACCTGCCCAAATTAGAGCACAATTAATGAACCAAAACAATAAGACAGTGCATTTTAAATGTATTTGACTCAGCTTAACACATCAATTTCCAGTAACAAACCATGGAATCCTATACTATTAAACGAGCAATTTCTGTTTATATGTTTGGATGTTTGTATTTCACCGGATCTCGAAAACGGCTCTAACGATTCTCACGAAATTCAGAACATAGTAGATTTATAATATAAAAATTCGATTGCACTAGGTCTCATCCCTGGGGAATGTCGCTGAAGGACATTAAAAGGATAATTATTATTCACACTTGGAAAAACAGCTGATAATAATAAAATTATTTCGTCGTCTGTTGATGATGGAAGTGAGTGAGCGAGTTCATGTGTGTGGGACTGTGTCAAAATTATGACTCAGCTGTTGAACTTGTGTAATCATTCAATCAGGTATTTAGTGCCGGTTGCAAAAAAGCCGGGTTATTTTCAATCCTGATTAATTCCAGTAGATCCATCTTTTTGAAATGGTCTTCTGGTTAACGTGAAATTAATCAGGATTAAAATTTAACCGGCTTTTGTGCAACCGGGTATTTGTAAGGAAAATTTTTGCATTTCTCTGGGAATTAATCTCAATTTACTGTGATTGGATAGAACATTTTTGTAATGAATGTTATTATAATTTCTTCTTTCGTATATTTTTTTATGCTTTTGTACTCCAGAGCAAAGCTCGGTCCCCGATATTAATAAATTATACAAGCAATATTAGATAAGATAATTTTCCTCCGAGAAAATATCAAGTATACTCAAATTGATTATACCGGGTGACCACGAGTAACATTTACATATTAAAAATAGAAAACAATATTAACTTTTCAAGACAATATTTATTCAATTTGATTAAAATAGTTGCGAGTAAATGCCATTTACTCTACGTAGAGAAAATTATGTCAGGAAGGTGGCGTCCTTTTTCCCTGAGGCAATTTTCTATTGCGTCCAGGAAGCTCTCCCGCACTCGTTCCAGTGTATCCTCATTGATCAAACCACCTCAGTAAGTATCGCCGCTTTCAAGTCATCTAAAGTAGAGAGTTTATGTCGATAAACTTGCTCTTTCAAATATCCCCACAAATAAAACCATACATTGTAAGGTCCGGAGATCGAGGGGGAAGTGCACATCTCCACAAATTTGAAATCAGTGAGATCTTCCTGGACAGAAAATAAAATTACCTCAGGGAAAAATGACGTCTTCTTCCTTACATAAAGTGAATTGCATTTACTAACAACTATTTTACTCAAGTTGAATAAATAGTATCTTGAAAAATTAATATTGTTTTCTAATTTATAAAATGTAAATGTTTCTCGTGGTCACCCTGTATTATCTTTAATATTGAAAAATCAAAATCCTAATAATTGAAAAATCAAGTAGTATATAAATACCCAATAAATATTTTTTCTATTCATGTTTATCAATTTGAAACTTGATCGCCAAATTTCATCCAATGCATTTGAATACTTCACAAAATTGTCAACAATACAAATAACATTCGAAATCGGCGCGTCTAGAATTAGGTAGCTTGTAGATGTATTGAGTAAGCTTTAGTCAGAATCATCACTGTAGTTGAATACAACTTTTCAAGTTAGATCTTACCCAAATTATCAACAGAAATGTATTGAAGTTATTGGTTTTACCAATAATACTAACCTTGACAATTTTAGGGTCGGTGAAAACATCATTGAGAACATGTAACCTGTCTCTCAGTTCCAAGGCGTCAATCACAAAGTCTCTCTCTCTGGACGAAATCTGTAGTAAGCACGTAATTCCTTGGAATGTCCTATACGAATGATGCTGAACAGAACAGAGATAAAAATATATTATTGATGTGTTTGCCAAATCTAAATTATCGACTTGATACAGATGAAATTTACTGAGATATTGCATTTATTCAGACGATAATGAATTAATTATTAAAATATTTATATTTTAATTATATAAAATACAGCTGTCCCGGCGAACTTCGTACCGCCAAACAGTTAATGCATCTCATGACAAACTTTAGCTGGATGCACACCTGAGGAGGCACGATGCGGCATTTTGCATCCAGGTGCTTCTTGCTCATTTGTTTGAATGGAAGAACTCGCACTCACTGATTCGGACATGGCATGTAACAGTGTGATAAGGCAATCTCCATAAGATCAACACTTTGTATCACCAAGCCGCGCCTCCTCAGGTGTGCTTAGTCTTTGCTTAATCTGATGCACTATATATTTATGAAAATAATCCATCAATCAGTATTTTATATCTCAATATGGACTTCCTATGTGCTAGTTGTACAGCAGTTTGCATTTTTAGATATAGTTGAATGCACCTTGCTGGGGAATTGAATGGTATATCTCCTTGCTGCTGATTTTCCCGTGCATATTCTAAATTTATAGCATTCCGAGTTCTACGACCCAAGTTTGGACGTCGTTCGCACCGCGGCATTATTTCATTTCATTTATTCATAGACAATAGATTCACTACAGGTAAAAACGACAGGCATTCGCCCAAAACTGCTTTTAACCTTAATTTGGAATACACGGTCTAGAGGTTATGTAAATAAATAACTTAATTCACACACTATTTTGAGTCCAAAAAATGTATGTACTACGATATTTTTGGATTTATCAGATTAATTAATTTCAAAATATAAATACAAACCAAAATCTTCCTTCACAATCACAAAAAATATAAAAAATTTCACTTAAATCCACAAATTATACTCATGTTAAAATTTTAAACATGTTAAAATTAGTAGAATTGAAATTTTTTGAATCAGTAGAAAGAAAGAAAATGGAAAAACAGATCTACCGACGGCTGTTGGATGTCGCGATGATTATAACAGCTGATTTTTATTTCTGTGTGAGGCCAGCTCACAAATCTTCTCCCATAAGGATTACATGTAAACTTTGAAGGACCGTAGGAAAGAGTCCTGAAGTCGGATTATAAATTTGATAGACCAAAAACTATCCTTGATGCGGATTTTATATCATGTAAAAATTTCAACTCAATTGGTGCAGTACTTTTGGAGTTTTTGAAGCGTACACAAACCAACATAACATTTTTATATATATAGAAGATCAACTAAACAAAAATCCAAATTAAATGCTGTAAATCACCCCGAAGACTTCTGCTACTGAAAATATTTTTCAATATTTCCATCTAGCTGTTTACCCTGTTGTCAATATTTGCAGTAGCAGAAGTCTTCGGGGTGATTTACAGCATTTAATTTGGATTTTTGTTTAATAATAATTATCGACTTGATATCATTATACTACCATCATTAAGTTAAATGTAAATTAAATAACAATTCAACATAATGCAATGAGTTTTAGAAACTTTGAACTTTATATTGAGCTTTACCTATACCCTACAGCTGTCACTGTTGGTGAAACAAGTAATTAAAACAACAAATCAAGAAATTCGTCAATAGATTAAAGCATTCATTCCAAATAAATGGTAGATTGTTTAAAAATGAAGATAGATGAATAAAAAATATGTTTTCTATTCTACTCTTAAGTTTGAGGTACAGTGGAGGTTTTATGAGCCTTCATTGCAGTCCATGAGCATATTAAGAATATATTAAAACAATAAAAAAGGCTAGTTGTGAAGTATCTAGGCGACAGATTACTTTATGTAATTATGAATCCAGATCAATTCAAGTAAGTTGAGTTTTTTATTACATTCAAATTACTCGAATATTAGAGAATTCTGAAAGAGAAATATACATATAACGACTTTTATTTGAAATTAAGAGATAAGAATCATATAATAATCGAAGCAATCATCTATATAAATAAAAATCGAGCCTCAAATTTTGACATTCAATAACTTTTATAAGTGTGCACCGAATTTGATGATTTTTTTAGTTGTGTTTGTTATGTTTAGGAGCAGGTTTATGGCCTATCAAATTCATGATTCGACTTCAGGACTCTTTCCTACGGTCCATCAGAGTTTACATGCAATCCTTATGGGAGAAGATCTGTGAGCTGGCCACACACAGAAATAAAAATCAGCTGTTATAATCATTGCATCATAGAACAGCCGTCGGTAAATAGTAGACAAGAGTGTGTGCTGCTCCATAACCGGCCATGTATTTTATTCTAAACGCCCCGACTAAAAAGAAAATGACTGTTGAGTGTGTAACCATCCAGCAGTGCGGCCTTAGGTTAAAGACTTACAGGTTATTTAGTATTCAGTATATTCAGTCCATGACCGGCAGTCGCCAGACATACTTCGTCAAAATATAAAACAATGCACAAATAACTAGAGATGGCTGCAGATAGGTTGTCTAAAGACATTGCTTTGTTTCGAATAATTGTGCTGTCTTCGGTGTTCAGAATTAATTGATTTTTAGTAAATTATTTATTTTGCAGTTGGAAATTATCTATATAAATAAAATGCCGCATCGCGCCTCCTCAGGTGTGCATCCAGCTAAAGTTTATCATGAGCTGCATTAAACTATTTGGCGGTACGAAGTTCGCCGGGCCAGCTAGTACATAATAATAATGTATTGTTTGTTATTAATGTATGTTTGTTATTAATTAATGTATGTTTGTTATTAATTAATGTATTTGTTAATATATTTGAAACTAACCTCTACATCTACAGCTATTTCATTCTGACATTTCAGATGGTTCATCATTTCTTCTAATGATTTGTTGTCATTGACAATCAGAAATGGCACCTCATCCAACGCTTTGTATGCTATTGGTTGTCTGTGAAGAAGTTGTTCTTCTCTCGGTTTGAAAAGGTCCAGTTCATATTCGTATGGATGACTGAAACTAATAAGAAACAAATATCAATATTATACTCAAATTCATATCAACTACAAACAGTTGAAAATTAGGTTGAGATTCCTATAGGATAATTGGAGATTTGAAGCTGTCAACAATTTTAAATAATCCAACATAATGAAAATTTAATTCAATAACATGAAGATCATGCTATGATAACATCATATTCACCAATAAACTGCAATAAGTTGGCTAGTGAGCATAAAGCCGTGTCCACACTGAACAAATGTTCGACATACATGTTCGGCAAGCATGTTTGTTGAGGAGCACAGGGACAAACATTTTAAAAAGTTTGGACAATCATTGTTTGTCAATCAAAACATAACTGTTTTTCCAAACATTTTCAGAGTTGACAGCTGTAAAACATAAAAAATGTTTTTCACTTACAAATATTTTGTTTGGTGACTCGTCCACACTGGTCATGGGCAAACATTATTTGTTAAACATAATAAAATTTGCCCAAACTTTTTCAACAAACATGTATGTCGAACAGTTCAGTGTGGACACGGCTTAAAATTGAACATTGAGACTATAATAATATATGATTGTTATCCGTTACACCACATTCATATGATTTTGGTAGATTATATCAGCTAGCCTAGTTCCATTCCATTTCATCCATTGTTCGATTCATCTTACTTCTAAATCGGTTGAGGGACTTGCACGTTTTCTACGAAATTGGTCTCTTTTGTTGGGACACATAAAACAAAAACAACAAATTCAAGTTGAATACACTTATAAGAGTACTCAAGAATTAAATGAAAAAGTAATGTCACTATTATGAATAACTGATACAATTTTATAGCAAAATAAACTTGCAAACTATACATATTATGAATTTAGATTGACTAAACGACTAATCCAAGTAATTTAGGTATTCCATGACATCTATTTGGCTTTTCATCTACTCCAAAACAATAACTGAAATGTGTTTCCTCAGTCAAGTCTAGAACTTAAATTTGAACCCTACCCCAGTCGAGGGTTTCAAGTTCTGGACTTAACGATTTTTGATAAATGCTCGACTCGGAAAGAGGCGAGAATCTAATTCAAGTCTTGGACTTATAAGACCTTTACTCAGAAAGCGAAATTATAAACTCCAGGGTCTAACGTGATCTCTAAACTCCAGAGTCTATTCAAGTCCTCGACTACGTTAAGGCTCTGACTCGGAAAGCCAATTTTCTGACTCCAGAGTTTTAAGCCAGTTAAAGTCTAGAACTTAGCTAAATCCCGAGCTCGGAAACCGGCCCTTAAATATTCCATTTCTTCATAAAGGACAAAATACTCATTTACAGCATCGAAACAAGAAGGTTTCGTAGTTGAATTAGCATTTGTGCAACTCATTCAAAGATTTTCAATTTACTAAAAAAATCCAACAATGCTGTTTTGGTCTAGAGAGAGCTTAGTCCAATAAATTTGGTGAACAAAAATATCATTATAAGTTGAATAAATGTTATATAAATTTCCACTATAAGTAGAATAATGCAACTTACCTTTCTCCATGTTCTTCGTCCTCCTCTACCAATATAGCCAGAGGCTTCAATGAATTCGGCTTATCTGTTATTCTGGGCTCAAAAGGGATGTTCCTATTGTCAATTTTATCCTTGAATTTGATTTGTGGTCTGTGTGTTATTCTTGTGTTGATCAGTCGCACCATTGCTCTATTTTTACTCCAGTCCTTCAAAGGTGGTGTTGCCTGGAAAATATATTTAGTCATGAAGATTATTAGTAAAGAGTATTAGTATTAGTACTGACAAGTTACCTGTCAAATGGGATTATTCCCAAAATTGATGTAATGTAATGATTATTAATAAATGAATAAATAAATTATTTTAGCTTGAAAACAGCGCCTAATGACGAGTCTAAACGCGAATCACAACTGAGTGTAAATACAGGAAAGACAGGAAACTCCTAGGAAATCATTAAAAATATTAAAGACATACTGATCAATAGATAAATTTTGAGGTATATTCATACCGAAAAATATGGAACAGCTTAATATGCTAATACTCTAAAATGTTAAGCTGCGTACAGATATACGCGCCTCTAACCCGCTCCGCGCACGCTCCGCCCTCGTTCCGCCCCCGCTCTGCACTAGCACCGATCATGAACGTTACGGGAGATGTTAGCTCTTCTCGCGTTCCACTCTTGCTCCCCGGTCGATCATCAATCGCTCTGCTCGAGTGACGTTCGGTTGCGGAGCAGAGCGAAAGTCTGTACGCACCTTTAGACCATAATGATTCTTTAGAATTAGAAAATAAATGAGGAATATCAGATAAAAACTATTTTTTACTTTCCTTGCCCTATTACCATAGGTAAGGAAAGTATTGCTTTCCGAAAAAAAATTAAGGTACCCCAATTTCTAAATTTCTATACGTTTCAATGTCCCCTGAGTCCAAAAAAGTGGTTTTTGGGTATTGGTCTGTGTGTGAGTGTGTGTGTGTGTGTGTGTGTGTGTGAGTGTATGTGCGTCTTTGCACACGATATCTCATCTCCCAATTAACGGAATGACTTGAAATTTGGAACTTAAGGTCCTTACACTATAAGAATCCGACACGAACAATTTCGATCAAATGCAATTCAAGATGGCGGCAAAAATGGCGAAAATGTTGTCAAAAACAGGGTTTTTCGCAATTTTCTCGAAAACGGCTCCAACGATTTTGATCAAATTTTTACCTAAAATAGTCATTGATAAGCTCTATCAACTGACACAAGTCACATATCTGTGAAAATTCCAGGAGCTCCGCCCCATCTATACAAAGTTTGATTTCAGATTCTCAATTTTCAGGCTTCAGATACAATTAAAACAAAGTTCCAAGTGGAAAAGATTGAGCATAAAAATCTCTACAATTAATGTTCAGTAACATTTTCACCTAAAATTTAAAATAAGCTCGAAATTAGAGAAAATGTTATTATTGCAATTGCAAACTGTTGATTCTATTAGATCATTCACTATGAAGAGATAGCAGATCTCGTGTGTATCGAGCGTTATAGTCCTGTCACCAGCTGACTCAGATCTTTGTATAGTAAACTAGTATGCACGGGAACACTAGCGTCAGGTGATCAATTTTCATAACGGCAAGGAAAGTTGTGTGAGTGCGCCACACCAGATTTTTTCTTTATTCAAACATAATATTTTGACAAAATATTTATGAATGAATGAGGTTTTTTCAAAAGGTTCAATTGATCTATGGGAACTTTTAGTTATCGATAGAGTGAATAGGGCCAACTTACTGAGTTAGGTCCATTAATTTGCACGATCGGTGAATTCCTATTTTGAGCACCTTTTGCAGCAGCGATTTTCGAGAGAACTGGATCAGGATTCCTCTTTATTCCTTGAATTTCATCCAAATTGATGTCCTGTTGATATTCATACAAAAGTGATGAGTAAAGTTATATTTTTCACCACCTAATATCTCAAATCATTTACTTTCGATAATTATTTATGAATTTAACAATGGACATTTTTTAATTCTTAAGAAAGGCTTGGTTTCAAAGGTGACATTTTTTAATTTTTAAAAGAGGCTTCGTTTCGAAGAGAATAGCTTTGGTTGAAAGCTATTGTTCTATTTTATTGCATTTGTGTATAATAGAATAATATGGATATTAAATTGGAATATTAAAAATCCTCGATGAATACTATAGGGAATAGGCCCAATGAGGTTGAAGAGATATAAAAGCTGTAACAGCCGAAGACCATACACATGAAATTTGTAAAAAAAGTAAAATGTTCTTATAACGACCTCAATTTTTGAGAAATATAGATTTTTCTTTTTAAAAAACTTCAATAACTAGAAAACTCAATTTAATAAATAGTTTTTTAAATAAATTGTAAAAAGTCTAGATATGCAACACAGTGAGAGATGTAAACATGTAATCTTCCTTCAGTAATGCTCTGAATTATGATGTAAAGATATACATCACTGTTGAAATTGGTAACATATCTTTCTGATTTCTCCAGATTAAAATAGAGTTTAACATGTACTATTATACAGAGTATCCCATGGAAGGTGTAACAGCTGAAGATTATAGATTCTACATGGAATCTTCTACAAAAAATATCTAGTGAAATGTTCTTATATCGACCCTAGTTTCGATATTTATCGATTTTTCAATATTTTTTGAAAAAGTCAATAACTAAAAACCGTTCGGTCAAAATCTAATTCTAAGGATATCGCTGGAAAGAGGAAGACATTTCCAATAAGATTCATGTAATTTGTTCCTTTGTTTGTCGTATTTGAACTTTTTATGGGCGTTCAAACTGTTTGAAAATTTGGCTTTGAACTCGACGAATGTACCATTTTTTAACTTTGAGCGCTTATAAGAATATGATTCTTATTTGAAATTTCTTCCTCTTTCCAACAATATCCTTAGAATTATATTTTGACAATTTTCTAGTTATTGACGTTTTTAAAAAATATTGAAAAATCGATATATCTCGAAACTAAGGTCGATATAAGAACATTTGACTGGACATTTTTGTACAAGATTCCATGTAGAATCTATAATCTTCGGCTGTTACACCTTTAATGGGACACTCTGTATGTATGTACAGTACATGTTAAACACTATTTCAATCTCGATAAATTATAGAAATATGTTATCAATTTCAACAGTGATGTATATCTTTACATCATAATTCAGAGCATTACTGAAGGAAGATTACATGTTTACATCTCTCATTGTGTTGCATATCCATACTCTCACTTTTTCACTATTTATTTAAAAAACCTGGAATAGGTAATCATCAGACTGACCAGGCAGAAACGATCGTCACTGCTAATAAGTGCATTATTCAATTCATAAATATTTTAAAATTCAAGTTTTTCACATCTCTCACGTTTTATAAGTTACTAGTAGGTAACCCGTGCTTCGCAAGGATCTATTTTAAAACTGCAAAATGAAAACTTGACGTAATAAAAAATCGAAATTTGAAAATAGGCCTATAATAATAATCCTCGGTTAATGAAGAATCTATATGCAAAATTTCAAATTAATCAGTTGAGTATATTTCAGATGTGATGATGCGTCAAACATAATTCCCTATTCCTTACGTGTATAAGCCAGTTCTTTCCTTCATTATAGTATAGAAAACTGAAGAATACATAATACTTGGAAACCTCACAGAATCAATTTGATTTTTCCAATACATCAATAAATTTTAGTTAGATTAGGATCCTCCTCAATTTGAATCAGGCAGCCTTTTGTTTTCCCAATTCCAAACAAAATACCTAAAATACTCGTTTCACTGGGAATTCGTTCTGATAGTACATTATAACTGAATAATATAAATTATTACTTATTTTATTGTGATCTATTCATGTTTTTCTTATGAAATTCAATTATAGGCCTACAGCATGAAGACTATGTCCAATTCATTTGTACTGGTGGCAAGATTTTACATTAAAAATAATTATTTGATAAAATCCAAGTTCAATAGTAATGAAAACAAATTCCTTCAAAAAATAATTGATAATAATACGTTTCGAGGGAGAAAATTAAGAACAAAAAAAATGGGAAACATCGGGGGGATTCGAACCGAGGAACCATCACTCCGTAAGCAAGCGTTTTACCGCTGCGCTACATAGACGTTCGTAAATTGTAGTCTTATAACCTGCTCATAAAAAGACACACTTTTGGCTATGGAACTTCATGTAGCCTACGGTAGCAAAGATGAATTTGAACATTAATTCTGAAAAATCTAGAAGGAAAATTGAAATTTGGGCTTCCAGGTGCACGAGATTGATATTTTTAGAATCTATGTTCAAAATTTGGAGATCTAAATCATTCCCGTTTTTCCGGTATGCAATCCACAAGTTGACATGTTTTGATGCGAACAACGAACAAACACAACCCTACTCTCTCTTATTATATAGATATAATGAGATATACATCATGAGTTACAGAGGAATGCCAGTTAAACTCTGTATGCTTCAATCCAGAAAGCACTTTCCTCTTCATAAACAATGATAGCCTATGAATTTGAATGAGCTTCAATTCGCATCAACCCCATTTACAAGAAAAAGATGGAAGAACACACTTTCATGCGCAAAGTAATAATAGAGTAAATGTTCACACCTGATAAAATATAAATAAAAATAGAAATCCAAGTATCCTTTTTAAAATTGATTACTCACAACATGTTTCAGCTGTATGATGCCATTATCAAGTGATTGAAGAATAAATAAATACTATTGCAAGCTTCTTATTTTTGATCATATTTAATGTAATTTTATTTTTTCCAAACACTTGATAATGGCATAATAATAATAATTTCTCTGATTGTCAATGAATTGCAACCAGAGGAGTTTATTGACAAAACATATACATAGTTGTTATATTATACATACAAAATTGCTAATACTAAACTTAGTTCTAATTATGATACTCCACTATAATAATAAGTGTCGAGTTGATCATAATATTATTTTCTAAAACATGTATAAAAAATGTAAATAGTAGCCTTATTTTAAATGTAAGTAGTATTTTATATTATTAAAAATAATATAGCCGAAACATGTTGTGATTAAACAATTTTAAAAATGGTACTCGGATTTATATTTTTATTTATATATATTTAAAATTAGCCCTAACGGAAAAAAGACAACTGATAAAAATATATGTCATTATTATAAATATAAAGAAAATAATTAAAAATCTTTAATTTTTTAATTATTTTCTTTATATTTATATTACAAGTAGCCCTATACAGGAAAGAGATGTCATTATTATGTTATGTTAATTACCTAGTACCTTTTGGCATAAGTTAACCCATTTGAATAAATATTTGGTTGCCCCGAAAAAATATTTCCTCTAAGTTATTATTTATAAAATGATTACTTATGATTTACTATTAAAAGCTTACCACTCTTTCCAGAATAATGTCGTTTGTATCAACAATCATATCATGCTTTTCTTCGATATCTCTTCTGATTATATTGCCAGCAATTCCCTCATTGCGAATAGCGTTAGATAACCTGAAATCCAAATTAAATCTAATAATATCTCAATCGATATCTTTCTGATAAAAGAGACTTGCACAAATATTGAAATGACTATCAATTTCGGTACATTTTTTTGAAATTTCACAATGTATATTTTTACAGATGGAAATTACTGAGATATTGCAATTATTCAAATGCTAATGAATTGATAATTATTATTAAACGAAAACATTAGATGCTGTAAATCACCCCGAAGACTTCTGCTACTTACCGTGTTGTCAATATTAGCGCAGTAGCAGAAGTATTTGAGGTAATTTACAGCATTTAATGTGGATTTTCGTTTAATAATAATTATGTATGTTTTTTGTCTAAAATTACCAAAATATTGATGAAGAAGTACGAAATAAGACCTGAAACTCGTTAAAAGAAATAAGACTTTTAATTATTTTATAAACATCCTTCTTGGTAGCCTTCATGTTTCTTCATCACTAAGTTAATATCTTCGGAATTGTCTGTACTTGAAACTAGTAGGTAACCCGTGCCAAAACACAAACACTGGGAACAATTTTGTGTTGTGAAATGTAATCTCCTTATGTCCAGGAGCATCTAAAAATAGTATAATATTCATTATTTTGTTAAAATTGATGGTTAATTTTCATCAGAGTTGAAAATTTTCAGCAAAAAAATGATTTTGATTGGTTTCAATCGATAGCTTTGAAACCAATCAAAATCATTTTTTGCTGAGAATTTTTAACTCAGATGAAGATTATCGACTCAATTTTAACAAAATAATAAATAATTATTTACTTATATAATACAATCAATGGATTCACTTGGAGAAAGCTTTGTTTGGTTTGGCTTTTATTGTTGCGTAAACTTTGAATTACAGATTGCATTTTTTTCAATTATTAAATTGAAATTAACTGATTGATAGCAATGAAAATAAGCCTTTTTCCATCCTTGATAAATTCAGTATCTTTATGTAAAATTGTAAGTTGATCAGTAACTGATTATCAGTTCCAGTGGCGTATCCAGTAAAAAAAATGGGGAGAATCATAACATTAACTTACAAAACACGTAACCTTTGGGGGGTCTCCGGGACGTATGGGGGTATGAAATTCTCTCATCTTATATTTTACATATTTTTCGGTTTATAGCCTACAATATATAAATAAAACATTACAATAGAAGTTTATTATTGGTTGATCTGACCACAAAAAATTTGACTCCATTTCGGGGAGGATAGACACATTCCCTTATCCCCCCTGGATACGTCACTGATCAGTTCATAAGTGATCCGTCAAATGTGTATTCCCTATACCGTACATGTACTTACACAGACAGAATGAAATCACCCTCCTTGGTGATCGATGAGACAAATTCTGGAAAGGTATTCAGAAGCTCACGCTGCTGACCCATTGGAAGGCCATTGGATATTTTGATAATGTCCATGATGATCTTCATCCCTTGCTGAAATGATAGAAACAAATTATAAACGACTGTGTTATATTTCCTCTACAGGAAAAATTTATATACAATTCTTAGCAATACCAAATTAATTTTTTTCCCTCAACAAAACGAATTGATATACAATATTATTAACAATACAAAAATGAACTTTTTCCTCCATACAGAACAAATTGATATACTTCTTAACAATACCAAATTAAACTTTTTTCTCTCTACAAAACGAATTGATAAACAATTCTTAACAATGCCGTACCAAATTAAACTTTTTTCTCTCTAAAAACAAATTGATATACAATATTCTTCACAATATCAAATTAAACTTTTTCTTCCATACATAACAAATTATACAAATAACAAATTAATAATCTCACACACTGTGAGAGTATTCTTAAGCTGCAGAAGAAGGCAGTTCT